>NW_018404083.1:820545-930785 GCF_002113885.1 Mizuhopecten yessoensis
GTGATATCCACCTCAAGTTTAGAAGACACAAAGTTCACAAATTTGTCCACACATTCCTCCACAGTCTCTGAATCAGATGTGTCCTTCAGTCCGTGTATTCTGAGTGAGTTCTTGCGGCCGTGTTGCTCCAAATCGTTATGACGTGCCTCTATAGCGTCCTTAGAACACTGGAGATCACCGTATTGAGTCTCCAGGTTTCCAATAGTCAGCCGGAGATTCTCATTTTCCATTTCCAGTTCGAACACTCTCCCTTTGAGTTCTTCAACCAGTTCTCTATTTTCCTCTCGTATGGTTTCTTTCAACTTCTTCATCTTGGAATCAAAGTCTGCCTTTGTTATGAGCGTAGTTAACAAGGATGTAATCTCATCGAGTCTGTCCTCAATATTCTTATCCGCTCCCCTGGTCTTAACCCCGGCTGCTCCTCCCATACTGTGCTTTCTGTTGGCCATGGTTTCCACTGAGTATTAATACATATATATCAAGTCAACATATACAAGTCCATGTAGTTAGAATAGAGTGTGCTGTGAGCAGTAGTCACTAGGTAGGGTGTCAGGCCATTGTCCTAACTCAAAACGTCCAAAACACACATTTCCACCAAAAGTTCAAGAAAACAGATACTGATAAGGGATAAACTATCCACTTATGAGGTATGTAATCCAAAAATTATACTTCAAAACGTGTAATAATATATAAGAAAAACACTATTTTGTCGGAGCTCCAGACAAAGGACTACCCAGGCCCAGCGTGACCTCGAAAACGCTGCGTATGATTATGATTTAAATAAAATATCCCCTGATATTTCACTTTGTAAAAATATAAAAAAAAAAATCCATTGATAATGTCAATTTCTAAAGTGAAAACTTAAGCACCTAAAGATTTAGATGAACTGTTGTGTATATTTGTTGTGACTTACTGATTATCTTGAAATTGCTAGTTCACGTTAATATTATAAATCAATTTTCAGGATATCTGACCCACTTCATATTTAATATAGACTTTATTTATTTTTCAACAATTATGAAACAAGTTATTTCAACTTATATAAATCACTCTTGTTGACCCACTGTAGGCAAACACTTCAAAATTCCGCAGTAATTTTTCAAACAAACAGTAACCTTCGTTTAATTCTGTTACGGGTATGACCAGCTTAATTGGGTATTATTTTGACGTAATAGTTTGGCAACGAATGTTTTTTTCTTTCAAAATGATGTACCAAAGCTATGGTCGTGTCGTGGGGGGTTTCCAATGAATTGTTGCAGTATTTAGAAAATGGTATAGGGATACGTAACACCGGGCATGTGATGCAATGTGATAAAACTGTGTTTGATGCATAGTAGTGGATGTCTAGTGAATGAATGTGTGTACGTCTGTTGTGATACTGACATCTATTTTGATACAAACAAAAAAATGTCAATAAATAGGATGAAAATAATGTTTGTTTCTTGCATTCATCAGAAATAATTTGAATGAGATAATACACACAACAAGCAGGGCTTTCAGTTGACATTTCATTACACGAATCTGAAAAGATTTTCATTGAAATAAAGGAGTAAAACTCATGTCGCATGTCCTTTCTCGCCGGGTATCCCGATACAGACACAAATAACAGATATCTCATTCTGGGTGTTTTTTGCCAACCCGTGGTGTTTTTTTCTTGTGCCCTAATATGACAACCTCTATCCTAAAAGCATAGCATCTGTGCGAATTATATGAAGTCTTTCAACTCTATAATACTCAAGTCTTCAGTAGATGTCGCCAACCATTACTGTGTAGAATAGTTAAAGAGAACAGAGAAAGCGTTTTACAGATAATATAAGTATAATTATTACCGACAATAAATAGTGTAAAACGTTAAATGACTAATACCTTCAGCGTGGACACTGCTTCTATAACGTTCTCCAAACACAGATACGTACACTTATGATCACTCTTAAAAGTAATAATTGAATAAAGTTAGATAAAAACCATTGTCCGAGTTAATTTCCAACAACTTCCATTCAACCTTTCAAACTCTATAATTGTGATACTCTGTGTTATTTGTGCTTGCTCCGGTTCATTGTTCTCAAAATGGGGTCTGCTGAAAGCAGGGACAAAGAACGTTGATCTAAGAAGCTTCTGCATTAGCTAACCAGAAAAACGGTTTTGAAAGACACGAAACGACAGTGGTGCCATGTGTTACATGATTGAATAAAAAAAGAGTGCCAGAACTTTACAATGGCAGTCCTTTCTTTACAAACCTGACAAAGGCAGATTTAGACATTTATTTTGGTTTACCATATTTATCTGACAGTAAGTCCATGGCTGGTGGTAAGCCCAACCCAATATTTTGCAGCTCGGTAGAAATGCAAACAAATGCTATTTCATTCTCTTGTTATAAACTCGTCCCAACGTTTCAGTGAAAGATTATGTGTTGGCCTTCTAAGATTATTACAAGATACTTGATACGCATGTCATTCTAGATACCCTCGGAATATGTCGTTACAAAATCGAAAGTTGTGTACGCGCCACTCTGAGGATGATGATGTACATCAAAAGAATCGCGCGGCAACATAAAGGTAAAATTGAACGGCTATGAAGTTTGATGTCGCTTCTTTAATGCTAGTGTTGTGCCCCGGCGTCGAAGTCCGTGTCTAACTTTGGGTCTAATTCTTTTAATTGTTTGTACAAATTATATACCCCAAGCCTTACATAGCTGTACGGAAACAATTTTACTTTTCTAAGTAACAGAAACTGCAGAAATTATTAGTGGACTGGACAGCCTGAAATTTACTAAAAGAGCAAGGAACCATTTACATACATAAACACACTACTTCGTATTAACCAAAATGATAATAAAATTGGAGTTAATTTTACGTAAATATTAACAAAAGTACACCTTACCTTATAGCGTGTAAATTGGCGCCAATCCCAGTTGGATGTTTTTCCGGGTTTATGTCATAAGATGATAAGTGGTGTTTTAAAACTGCCGCGTCATTTTTACAAAAAAGAACAATATTAACAACTATTTCCGAGTCGGTGATTTCGGGATAAGAGTTCTTTAAAAAGTTTGCTTTATTTTTTTAGCAAGACTAGAACTTACCTACTATAGGGTCAATTCGAGTCTATGGTGATCGGATGCTTCAACATAAGAACACTATAAAAACTCATTGTCAATACAATTCAATCCGCTTATTACAAAAGCAGTACCGCTTATAGGTGTTTCACAATGTAATACCATACACGTTTTAAACATTAAATGTAATTTATACAAGATTATGGAGGCTGAACAATGTGTAACATAACAATATCGCCCCGTGTCATAATTCGTGCAGTTAATACATATACTGTATACAACATAGCACAATGATATTACAAGGTAGCCATCACGCCTGGCAGTGGCAATATATCAAAAAAAATAACAAGATTATTTTGTTGTTTTACATTCTTTACAGACATGAGTTGTACAATCTTGAAGGCAGTTCTAAACGCACAACAGCAGGAAATACGGTACACCTTAACCAGACGACAATATGATTTAAACCGACCAAAAACATGAGCGAAGACAGCGTTCTGCAGGAGTACGACTTTCCTGCATCACAGGGATGTACTAACTTTGATCAAAGCTTAGATAGTGCAAGAAGCAGTATTGCACAATTGTGCATGTCCCTTTCTTTTAGCTACAAATTAATATATGAAAAGATGGACCCAAGACATTCATGTGTGATTGTACCTTTGCAATTTGATAAAAAGATACAGCTTACCAAAAAAGAATTTAACTTAACCATGCAACAGTTTCGTCCTTCAAGGACTGACTAGTGATGCTTGGGCCAAAAACGTAGACAACAAAATTGTTCTTAAATACTGTTGAAAAAGAAGGAGAGGTGCGAAAAATCCCTTATTTGATTTCCAGAAATATGTGATCTTTAAGAAAAAATGACCTCTATCAGATCCTTATGACATTTAAGAGTAGATGACCTAAGTCAGGTCTTGTATGACTTTAAAAAGAGAAGACCTAAGGTCAGACCCTGTATGGCCGTTTCGAGTAGATGACCTAGCTAAGGTCAGATCAAGCACCTATATTTACAAATGATTTCATCCGCAAGACACACAACCAAAAATTATTATGCAACTTTGTTATTCAGAAAAGGTTGGGTCTTGGTTGACAGATCTGATTTTAACCCTTTTTTAGTCAAACAAGGGTCATTTTATAGGAATATTACGCATGTGAAAAATTGTATACTTGTGTGTGAAATTCGAGAGGAATTGCTGATGCACAATATCTTTTTTTTTTTGTATTTTTCATTTTCATTACATCCACAAAAAACATTAGCTCAAACTCAGTGAAGTTTTTCTCCACCCTTCGTGATGTCCCCGCCATTATCGTATACAGAAAAAGTATGGCAAGTATATCCGGAAACCAACAAGTTAAGTTTGTATCATATATAGCAGACAGGTAAGGCATTGCATGTGATCGATACTGATCCATGCAATCTTTTCCTTTACTGATTCTCCTTTTTAAAAAATGTCTTTAAGCTATAGTTATAGTCTCCTGCAAATGCGGTGACGGTTGAAGCTTAATAGACATTTACAGATGAAGGTTACAAAAGGGCTTGCACATCGTAGGATACAGTTCGCATTGGGCGTTTTTCTTCCCACGTATTGCTTTATGTCGTATTAATTACATATGCAAATGAGTTTATATAATCCTGCCCTTTGTAGCTGTAGCCGACAATAATGTGCATTGGTTGTTTCTTCTTGAATTTTCACTTGCCAGCAGCATGCGTGGCACTGTCAAACTGTCCCCGTTCAGATTATTTGACTTATCATATATGTCAGCAGATGACACAGTTTAAGTTTGTTCCCTCGCTATTTCATCCGATGTATTAACGGGAGACCTACTTTCAAGTCCAGGGGTTAAACATGTTAAAATCAAGTTACTTCTCAAGGACCGCCATGCTTGAAGTAATGGTATTTGATGTATAACTTGCTGAGTTGAAAAGGTTTCAAGTTTAAATAAATAACAGATTTACATTCAGGTTATCGAGTCGAATTCATTAATATATTTAAACTAGTTTTTAACAAACCACGAGGCATCGAAGAAGTTACATGATTTTGGCCTGTAGGTTACTGAGATTTTTGTTTAATGTTTAATTTCCTTATAATAGTAAGAGTCATATGAGTACGGGTGAACCTGAGGTTGGGGACTATAAACTTTTCTTGTATAAATAGTATTGCCCCACATTGTAGGTCAAGAGATCAAAAACAGTAAATTTTCAAACGATCCCAGCAATCCATCAGGCATTATGTCTGTAGAATGTCGGGATGGAAAACTAAGCCATTCTATTTTTGAAAGTAAAATACAATCTACTCTTCAAAGTCATTTGAGATAAAGTCTTCCACGACCTCTTTTGAACTATAAGGCTTAGAGTAATGATATTTAGTCAAAAGGTTACTGTAATGAAGGGCCATCAAGCTTTTTAAAAATAAAATTATCTTCGACTAAAAATCTAATAACATCACTTTTAAATTTTCTTGATAAAAGAGTCATTAAGGGTCTCCTGTTTGTTTGTATTATTCTTTCGCTCTCTTCTCTATTAATTCCTATTGTCTGTAGACTGAAACCTGTTAGTTATCAATATTAAATTGCTAATTAATACTGCCGATTTAATAAAAAAAAATATCAAATGCAGAAATGGTCGTAGTATTCATTAAATTAGACTTCACTGACGAAAGACGAAGTAACCATTTACAAGGAAGAAAACTACTTCGTATTTCGTATTTTACTGAAGTGTTAAGAAAACCGGAGCTAACGTTTTAAAATACTGCATCAACTTGCGCCAATCCAAGTTAGATGCTTTTCCGAGATGATATTATCGGGATAGGGGGTGTTTAAAAATGTTGCTTACTTTTACATAAAGAGTTTACAAAAGTACAAATATTTTAATTTCGTTGTTAGTTATATTGTAATAAACATATTATAGGGTATGCACATATTATTGGGTAACTTTTTTGTTCCTAACCCTGTTTATATAAATATAATAACATACAACTTTAAGCATGATCGTTGCAATGTCAAGAATAAATCAATAATAAAAGGTGTGATGAAAAATTTAATTTATTAGAGGTAGAAAAAAAAGATGTTTTTTTATAAATTGCATAACATTGATAATACTTATACACTTTATCTTTGCAGTAAAATTAAGAAAAAATATAGAGAAGAATCCGATTTATCTTTACTGAATTTCGAGCACAGACAACTACATTTGTAAGAACAAATTTAAGAATAAGTAATCATATCCTTAAAATCGAAATTGGCAGAGCTAAACTATTCCTCGGCACCTCCGTCAATTTTAGTCAGATCTTGTCTGACCCAAAGTAAGATTCTGTTTACTTTTAAGAGTAGACTACGGTCAGACACTGCATGACATTTAAGAGTAAATAATCTTTATTCAGAACCTGTGGCTTTGAGAATAGATGACCACATGGCAGATCATGTTGGACCTTTGAGAGTAGGTGACGTCAGGTCACATCCCAGAAATTGACCTTTAACCTATATCTATAGTCCCCTGCACACACGGCGATAGATAATGCTGAATAGGCATATTCTACAATGAAGGGTACAATAGCCTAGGACTTGCACATACTACATTATAGTCCTCGTTAGACGTTCATTTACAGTGTTTTGTTTTATCCCGTATTAATTCGATATGGAAATGAGCGTATTACGTATGATTGAAATGCCCTTTTTGGCCTAATGTGCCCTTTTTGGTCCAATTTACCCTTTTGCCTGCAACTTTTCCTTGCTCTTTTTATCCCTGTGGAAAACACTAGTATATACGCCCTTTCTTTGAAAATGAAGACAAAGCGGTGCACCTATATTCTCTTAAACGTTCATTTGACAGTATCATGTTTGGCACAGACAAACTGTCTCCTATAAGTTCAAGAAAATCTTGACATTATTCATATGAACTTCTTGGTCAGACTGTTTACGCCTGATTAAAATATGTTTACATACTCATCTTCACGTATAGTGTATACAAACGCATAAATAGAGAATATAAATACTCCCGTTTGCCTTTTTTTATTTTTACAGTAATATATGTCCGTGCTGATGTAATAAATTCAATTTTTGATTTCGCCCTCGTTAGATTATTTGTCCGATCATAGATGACAGAAGACGACAAGATTATTTACGGGATGTATACTTGTAAACAAACGTTAAATTTCAGGTAAGCTTAATGCATATGCTATATATAACTGTACCGCCTTATGCGTATTCCGTATTTATTGAAGCAATATTGACGTAGATATTCAGAACTTAACTCGTACAGATCGGATTCAAATAAACAACAGATGAGAAAAAACAAGGTATCTTTAAAGATTTATTAATAATAATTTGATTAATAAAGCTGCTTAAGTTTAAGGGAGCTGTTCACTGAACAACATATCTACTTAAACTAGCAGCCTTCACGTCTGACAGGAAGCGCGGCGTATAACATGACGTGAACTACGTTGTACTCTCCTCGTTGCCTTAGGCTCCTTGAATCTACATGGAAAAGAGGCCTTCCGCGGGTTGCTCTGCAAACCTCGTCAAACAAATTCTTTATATGGAAACGCCATAAATTTGGACAATCAACGTCTGTGTCATTGATCTTTAAAAAAAACATTCGAAGTTCTGTTCGGTGTGTCAAATGTATCATTTGTGTGTTTATGGAGACCTACATAGGTCAAATATTGATATGTAAATTGCTGATGGAACCCCATAGGTGAATTTTAGGGAAAGGTATGTATGTTGTGACTTATGATGTACAACAACATGGGAATATACAAGACATCAGGAAAGGTGGATGTGTTCGATTGGTAACAGGCATCTTTCATTAGATCCACCTAGTTGGTTTAGTTCCAGGAAAGCTGTTTCGTGTATAGGTCAAAATATGCACAGGATCTAACGCAAGAATGTTTACACCTGAAAGTGACAAGGATATCAATGTGACATCATCAAAAACAAGGACACATGAGTTGATGATTTGCAGAGTGAACCGGATTTTGGTTTATTCTCGGGATTAATACATTCTGCCTAAAACAAACATCATGATTGGCCAAGTCACTGCAGTATGACCTCCGTCGTGTGCCGTTCTGAATATCATCACAGGAATTAAATGTGAATATCTCTTTCAGAAGAAACTGAAAGACTGATTTATGATGGAATGTGCTTATAACGTTTGAAAAATGGAAGTACCATTTTGAACATATTTCAGCGTAAGTGAACGATACATGTAGCATCGAGTCGCTTAAACGACATAAGAGCGTGTATTTATTTCATTGAATATCAACCATTTCTCTATCAACATTTCATTCCCTTTCATGAGCGGCATTATGGGGCGTTTTCATTTACTCTTCATTTCATATTTAACGACTTTGCTTATGTACTGTGGTATTGTTAGGTCCATTGCAACCTTTTCTCCTTTAAATGCAACAGAAATTCCAGAGCCTGGTTTGGTTTCAAAGAATCACTTTCTGCCGGTTGGCTGGGAAGATATGTGCACGCTGAAAGAAACAAAACAGAACAGTGTTTATTTTCAATGTTTTATTGATACTAAGTATTCAGGTCTATGGCGACTGGACGTTCTCAGAGACTGGATATCCACGTCAAAATATCGGTACCATTTTCATGTGTATTGTTCTAGTTGGGCAAACGTGTCCATTCCCTGGCCAGTAAAATCACTACACCTGGTCAGTTTAGAGGTCAACGAATGTTTGATCACAGATTTCCTGTCTGAATCATCATTCGGGGAGACATCTGCATCAGCCGTTCCCGATCAGCTTATTGATCTGAGACTCATTAACAGTCAAATATTAATCGGTCTTGTTGGATTAATTACTTACATGAGTAATATTGCCAGTATGCCAAAAGATTTCATCTGTGGTCATGAGGATACAATCGTGGACGTGGCTTTACGAAACATTACCTATATATTTGACGAAAGCGATATCACTGCTTTTATAGGATCTTTTAATGAAGAGGAAAAAGAATCAAACGGATCCACGCATGCTCCTGTAAGTCTCGGAAGTAAAATAATGGATGTTGGCAAAACATTCTTGGACGAAAATAGAAAAATACAACACAAGTGTGACTATGCAAAACTTAGATACATCGACCAAAGCATTAGTGCCACAAAATCCAGATATCATATTGATGTGCTTACTGAAAATTCGTTTTTCAAGGAAGTACGCGTTTATAACATGTCTCGGACGAAAATGACTATTTTGAATTCCAAATTCAAAACATGGTGGATGGATTTTCCGAAATTGGAATTTCTTGATTTATCTTACAATTACATAGACGTGTTTGATATAGACACAACTGCTGTTGCATGGGATTTACCTCTACTTCATGTCAACATAAGCCATAACAATATAACAAGGATTACTGCAAAATATATCACTAAATTGGCTAGGCTGTCAGCTGTTTTGATCCTTAATCTTGAAGGGAATCCATTTCATTGTGATTGCAGTCCTGACATGGAAAGAGTTGTAGATCTTGTTCAAAATGGTGACATCTGGATGAGTAAATTGTATTCACCATACGCATATATACGTAATCTAAAGTGTGCTACCCCTGAAAGTGCAAAAGGGAAAACATTTGTAAGTTTGACAAGAGCTGATATGTCATGTGAGATGACATCATACGCACCTATAATAATATTAAGCATTGTGGTTGTGTTTCTTGTTGTTCTGATTATTGTCATGGCAAGATACAGGCGGGAAATTCAAATTTTAACATACACCAGATTTCACATTGTCCTGTCCTGTCAACCACAGCAGAGTTTTCAAAACAAGATATATGATGCATTTGTGTCGTATAGTAGTGAAAACGAAGGATGGGTAGTAAAAACTTTCCAAGCTCTTGAAGAAGAAGAGCACATAAGAGGGTCAAACGGGTGCAACTTCCGGTTCTGTCTCCATCAGCGAGATTTCATTGCAGGAAAAACGATATTTGACAATGTTATCGATAGTGTAGAATCCAGCCATCATACCGTTATCATTCTCTCAAAATATTTTTTGAACAGTCACTGGTGCATGTACGAGTTTCAGGAAGCATTTCAGCAAAGCATCATGGAGCGGAAACGTCACCTAATTGTTGTACTGATGGAAGATATCCCAGAGGCAGAGCTGCCAAAAGAACTGAAACGTTGTCTCAAAACTTTCACGTACATCAGGAAAGACGACGCCATATTTCACGATCGTCTTATATACGCTCTGGCCTTAAAGGGACAAAAATCAGTCGCGGACGTCCCCAAGAAGGTCGAAAACCCTCCACCTATAACCATGGAGGACAAGGTGTCTGAAATCAATGGTTACTATAACATCGCATTGGAACCTGATGATATAACGGTATGAATAGAACAATTGAAATATTCATCAACAGTCTCCATTGTATGTGCTTCCTTGGAAGTACAAGTGTTCCTGATACCATTAAACCCGAAAACATTATGATATAAGAAGCACAAAAAGACAATTATAACATTCATCAACAGTCTCCATTATTTGTGCTCCCTTGGCAGTCCAAGTATTTATAATACCATTTAAACCCTATGTTATAACGAGATAGTTAGCATAATTGCAATATCCATCGATAGTCTTCATTATAAGTGTTCCCTTGGAAGTACAAGTGTGCATGATACCATTAAACCCGACTGTATAATGCTATAAGTAGGTCAAAAAGACAATTGAAATATTTCATCAGCAGTCCTCATTATATGTGCTCCCTTGTGATACAATTTAAACCCGATGATATAACGATAAAGATAGAACAATTGTAATATCCATCAAAAGTCTATATGATATGTGCTCCCCTGGCAGAACCAATATTTATGATACCAATTTAACCTGATGTTATAACGATTAAGATAGGTCAACAGAAATATTCATTAACAGTCTCCATTATATGTGCTCCCCTGTCAGAACAGGTGTTCATGATATCATTCAACATCATTCAAACGATCTCGTAGTGCTTTATTACAATTAACACAAGCTATATACTGAGTCGCTTTATGCAAATAGTTTTTATGTTAATAATTTTATAATTTTATGAACTGATATGGAAATGTTTTTGACGTCTGATACTTTATTATCGCCAACATGCTTATGTTTGTTCATTTAACCTGATCCAGTAAAGGTAAACTCTCAATTGGTTCGAATATGACAGAACCAGATAACCAAATCTAAGTAACCATTGATCAGAAAAGCTGAACTACACCATGGGTCATTATTATTATTTACTGTTTTTCAATGGTCCGGCCCTTTTAAAGCTTTTTTCACAGTTTTTTACGGCATTTCAATTTTGATATAACGTATGGCATATCGCCTATTTAAAAAATAATACTTGTGAATGAAATGTTGGGAATATTCTCCCGTGTATTATGTACAATGATGAACCATTTTGAAACCATAATGATCCCTGTCCCACTGTCTGTGGGTTTTTTCCCTATATACAGAAGCCTCCCGTAAACTTCCATTTTGATATAACTGTAGAACAGTTGGGCAAGGAAACTTCCGTTGATCAGGTAGCTCAATCGGTTAGTCCGGGGTTTGAATCCCGATCTAGCCCCGAAGTATTTACGCTCAGAGCACTGTTGTTGGTTTCAGCTGTATTATTTCTCATAGAAGTCCCACAAAGTATTTTTTTTTCTTTAAAATTGATCAATTAAAACTATAGTCATGCCGGGAAAACAGCTCCCTATACTTACTTACAGTTTCTAGCAGTGGGACGAGTGTCCTTAAATAGGCCTTAATAACATTAAGCTTGATACAACCTAGCCCGTGAATCGGTTGCTTTGTATACATCTATCAAGTATCTATATATAAACAAAGTATTAATACAAATTATCGTATTCCGTCTGAATTGCTAAAACAAGCCAAGTCGCCATGCATATTGAACTGCTTGCGATCGATTTGACTCTCATAACTTGTATTTTGAGTTTTAATTACCATTTTAATAGCGTATATACATTTTATTCATTTTATCATTAAGCTGGGAATGCTTGTTAAAAATAATTCCAGGTTGACCTCTAACCTGATTGGTTGAACCCCTTAAAACCTACACTTATGTCAGACTGATACATTTACGTAATTTTTGACTTAATAAAAATTGATCAAATAGCTCATGCATAACATGTTTGTCATCTGTAGAAACTGTTGCTATGAATTTATAAATTGTGATCAAAGGATTTGTATATATACAAAAACGAACGTCAGATACATTTAACGGGCAAATGAATGTTGCGTAACTCTTAATCTAAGCTTTTTACATGTATGAAATTTAGGTATGCTTTTTATGTTTGTGTTTATCCAACCGACGTAACGGATTAATTCAATATAGACACATTCTTCCTGGAGGGAAGACAAACATTATGTAACAGGTTAAAAATGGTTGTCCAACTTCAATGAACATCTTAGATTGTCAACTTTATTTAATATCTTTAGATCGAAATTCGGTTTCTGATATATTTATATGTATATATTTATTATTGTAAAGAATTAAAGTGATCATGGTACTGATGTTTATATGAAAGTTAATTTGAAATACACTTCCTCAAAACGCCTAAACTGAATTGCAAATATCTTTAAAGTTGACAATACAACATGATTGATATAGGTATATCAATTATACCGATGAAGAGTTTAAAACCTAATTATTTTTATGATTTTCAGCTTCTGAATAACGTTAAAGTATTATTATTATCACCAAAAAAGACGTTAGGACACATTTATTTCCTATTAGTCGAAATATCCGAACAACGTTAATATGTACTGTCTTATATAGCCGTTTTACGATCATGACGGACTTGTGTCACACAATTGTATTAGCGAAATCTGTTGTCAAATGATTATGCATAATGTGACAGAATGACAGAACATATTGTATATATAAATTTGTTATAATTTGTGTTACTATATATTCCATATAAGGATCCCTGTCCCGCTCCATTGTGGTTTTGCCTATATACCATAACCTCCCCTTAACTTCCATTTGGTATAACTGTAACACAGTTGGACCAGGACACTGCCACCGACCAAATCAGTTAGAGCGATTGTATATCAATATGAGGTCCAGGCTTCGAATTCCGATCTATTCTCGATGAATATGTTTTTACACCCAGAACACTGTTGTTTATTTCATCTCTATTTTTTCTGATACAAGTCCCACAAGGTATGCTTTCCATTTCAGAAATAATTTATCAAAGCTATAGTCATGCCGGAAAAAAACAGTTTCCAATACTTACTTACAGCTTTTGGCAGTGGTACGGGGATCCTTCAGGGGTTTATATTCTATCGTGTTTCATTATTCCAGCCAGCCACATTATTCCCATTTTAAAAGTGGTTTAAATGTTCACTTACACTACGACGAAAGAAAGAAAACGCAAGTTTAAAATAATCTTTGTTTGAAGATGCAGAAAACTAAAAACGTAATCATATTACTGCACTGTGTGGTCATACCTTTCATCTGCAAGGCTTGGGTTATTGAATGCTGTAGTGTTTGGTTCATGAGATGCGTTCAGTTCGTGTTATTGGTTGAGTAACGCTCGGGTTACTAGATGTTTATCAATTGGGTTATTGGAGGTGTAATGTTCGGGTTATTAGGTGTTTAACTTTTGGGTTATTGGATGTGCATTGTTTGGGTTATTGGATGTTTAACGTTTGGGTAAATGATGTTTGGGTTGTTGATTGAGTAACGTTTTGGTTATAAGATGTGCATTGTTTGGGTTATTGGATGTTTAACGTTTGGGTAAATGGATGTGTAATGTCTGGGTGATTAAATGAGTATCGGTTGGGTTATTAGATGTGCATTGTTTGGGTTATTGGATGTTTAACGTTTGGGTGAATGGATGTGTAATGTTTGGGTTGTTGAATGAGAAACGTTTGGGTTATTTGATGTGCATTGTTTGGGTTATTGGATGTTTAACGTTTGGGTGAATGGATGTGTAATGTTTGGATTGTTGAATGAGTAACGCGTGGGATATTTGATGTTTCACGTTTGGGTTATTGGATTGTTATTTTAGGATTTTTTGATTTTTTTAATGTATGGGCTACTGGATGCGAAATGTTGAGGTTATTGGATGTGTAGATTTGGGTTATTTGGATACTTCTTGAATAGAAATAAAGAAATAAGGCAACTAAACATTGGGTAATGGTGGCTGGTATAGTGAAACTTGGAAATACAATTTAAAAATTATGGATAAACTTATTAAAGTTTGTCAAATTGACTATGTTTATCAAGAATATATACATGAATTTGGAATAATTGATATGTAGATTGTAATACTTAATGATATATTTGATTGTTAGCTCAATTAAGTTGTACAAAATTGTTATCTGATGACGTTAGTATCATTTAAATGTATTGCACATTGATATTGTTTGATAAATGTACAAATACTGTACTAACCTGATACAATGGTTTGTATTTTATGTCGGTTTTACATTTTCAAATTATTGTACATGTACACATTAAATTCTGAAGTATATTATTACCAGTGAAATATAATGTTTTACAGGAAAAATAAAGATGATGTTGTGCCACTCTAGCAAATACATATTTCGTTTGTCTTATTATCCTTGTTCTTCTACAAGAATCCCCGTGTAATCATTTCCTTTGTTCATATTTTACCCTTGTTTTATTGATTTTGAGTTCAAATAATGGTTTTCATAGGTGGCGGACCATCTGTCCTCTGAAGCTCATGTCTTTATAATGAAAAACGTAATACAGAGAATTTTCTTCTTGTCTTTTCGTATTGCAAAGTTATCTTCTATTGTGAGCAGGTATTGATTGTTACGTCATTTGTTTGTGAGAGTAAAGTCATCAATTTTTGAGAAAACGACGTAATTTTCTCACACAAACCAATGACGTAACAATCAATACCCGCTCACAAGAGAAGATAACTCTGCAATACGCAAAGACGGAATATGTAAAACAAGGCCCGTATTCATAAAACTGTCCATATGTTCAATCTCAGATTCTGTACTCAAACCCGTTTTCTTATTCCTTTGTTAAATTCATAATTAAAATCACATTTTCTCAATGATATGGAAGAAATATGGAGATTCTTAAAGTCAAATGCAGTTTTCAATGTGAACACGCAACTTTTTTGTTACGACACCTAATTTAAGAAAGTTGGCTTGCGCACAGTATCCACGCTTGACCATGGGAGTGGTGTCATAAATACTGGCCCAGAACTTACACGTGTACATAAACTCAAGTGCTTTACAAGTAGTTTCGAACAAAAGAATGAGAGTTCCAAATATTTTTGTATAACCAAATAAATAATGTATGAAAAAGTAAAATGATTTACATCGTCATGTATATTTTTATCCAAGAATGATTAATCATATACACACCTGGATTTTGAGGTTAGCCATTTTGGTTTTCATTTGATGTCATATTTCGCGTGATCGTGACTGCCCGAGGGCCAGATGGAATGGTCTATAATCGTCATAAAAGCTGATACACATTTCGTATAATTAGGAAGTTATACACATGTATGTTATTTTATCAATATGGTTATAGTTGTTAGTTATAATGTAAAACCGCTGATTCTAAAGAAAAAGAAATATATCCGGGTACCTCGGCAGTCGTGATCGCTACAACGCGCACTGCCATTTCTACTGTGCGCAATCAAGCGTGAACTGCAGACCACTCAATCTTTCCAAGAATTTTATTTCCCCAGCGGTGGCAGAAAACGAGAGTGATGTCTGATAGGGTCAGTTGTTATCCCTCTGATGGCACGTTGGTTTTGCCCCGTGGGTTTTCCTTCACCGCGAAAACAACATGTGTTCCCTTAGCGGCGTCGTAATGAAAGCTCTTCTGAGCTTATGTTTGTTGTTGACAATATAACGTACACGACGTTAAAGCAACACTACTTATTTTCATATCTGTAACTCTAAAAAGATTTTTTTCATTTGTAAACTGACTTCAAGTAAAATTTAAATTGTCGATTTTTCGACATCAAGAGGTTTCTTCCCGATCTCCTTTGTTCTATCAATGGGGATGGCATTTCTACTGCAAATTGATATACACCAATACAAATTCTATTATCACACTGTAACAAAATTCTCACCTCCCTGTGGTCAATCCACTTCATGTAATTTGGATGTTTGTCCAAACTCCTAGGATGGATATTATTCAATTATGGACTTCAGGTAAGGTCTATCTCTGGATTATGGACCTGGTCTGAACAATATTCACCGAGGCCAAAATCATATAATAAACTTTTTTAATGAATTCCAACTAAAACAGTGCTATATTGTTTTAAGGGTTTGGTGGTGGTGGAGGAAAGCCAGGGTACCCGGTGGAAAAGACACCAACCTGGCGATACTGTCGACTGCCCCACGTAGGCCTCGAACTCGCGACCCAGTGGTGGAGGGCTAGTGAATATAGACGGTCAGACGCCTTAACGGCTCGGCCACCGCAGTCCCGGGACAGGGACTCTTAAATCAAACTATATATCCCCGACATAGTCACTAAGCAATCATTCAAGACATTGATACCCCGTTGTTAACAAGACAACGGCCATAGAAATGTCTGCAATGTAGAAACGGGTTTTTTTAATCAGAATAAAAAGACACGGGTATTTTAATTGGTCAACCGAACTCCTCCTCTACCCAAAATATTCTGATAGCTTTAATCTGTAACCTTTACCCTCCATTAACCGTAGAAGCTGTATGATATTATTGAGGAAAGTAAACGATCGTGATATTAACGTCATCCAGATATATGAGAATGTTTTCCTCAAAATGTTCGTTTGATTTAGGAACTATTTCTCGAAGTAGAATCAGGTTAAACAAACATACAAACTCAACTTATATTAAAATGTTGTCGGCTAATTTCAGGCACGGATATTTATATCACGAATTAATTTAAATACCATAGTTATTTCATATCATTATACTACATGTACTTGTAACATTTCGTGCTTAAAGTATTAAAGTAGCTTCAATTGGATGACAATTTCACCATTTAACATATCTGAATTTGCTGAAAATCATAATAACTTTAACTGGCACGCAATAGGTGGTGATTAGAGAAATGTTCAGTGAAAAAAAAAAAAAAGGAAATTTACATCTCCCTCAAATAAAGACATTTGCGTCACGTTAAGCCCATCTATTGATTTGTGTCCGTAAATCGTCAAAAATTCATTATAGTGTTGAAGATTTATAATTTCTGCCTAGAACAGGAAGAGTTATCCCCCATTTGTAAACGTCAAATCTATATTTTTATGTTTGCACGTTGTGATCCTGAAATGTTTATTCTTCATACTATTTCTGATGATATTTTGTACTATTTAATATGTTGTGTTGATAAACATGAATACACTAATTCAACTAATTATTAAAAACCTAAATTATAACAATATGCCCCTGGACTACCTTAGTTTACCTTTATAATATTACTTGTTAAGGCAAAGGTTACCTACAAGTTAAACTATATTTTTACCACTGTCACTTTTGTGAATTATTTGTTGAGGTCCTTTTCAAAATAAATTTTCACACGTCGCACGTTGCCATGCATTGTACAGAGTTGTTTGAAATTTGAATGTTTGCAAATAGAAACAATAATTTAAAAAAAAATGAAACAAGATAGCTACAGGCATCAAATTCAATACCTTGTACAAACACAGCATTAAAATTGAGTGTCCAAGTTGACAAGGGAAGTCACAGCCAGAAAATAGTCCTTTTGGTTGCTACTCCAAGTAAAAAAAAATAACCTCCGAATGGAACTCTTTTTCGCGAGTATAACTGACGGAGTTGTCCCCCTTTACCTTAAAATGCTGTGTCATTTATTGAAATATTCAGACACCTTTATAGAGCGATACATGTTATTCGACAATTAATCCTGAAATGAAATACGATTCCAACGTTCTTTTGTTATTTCTTTTCAGTTTGATGTAAGTTCACATATGTTAGCGAGATATAAAAGGATGGAATCCTTATTTTATATGGTCGTATTAGTTTCAGAACCCTTTGGCGTTTATAGACCATTAACCTCCCTTATCAGAATAGGATTCAACCCTTATATATTTACATTCAATACTTGCGATTAAAATATATGAAAGCGCAAGTGCTTTACAGATCAACGTGTTTCTGATTTTTAAACATTTCATATTAATATATATATAATACCCATAATATCGAACTATTGCAAGTTCATACCACGGAATCAATCGGCTTATCTCGGCTGATCTCCGTACCCTTGATGACGGTACGGAATCTGCCAAATTGTGGCGAGTGCCACGGAAGAGGCCAAAACACGTGACGTTAAATTCACTGTGTTATGTTGTCTTGGTAAGATAAATCCTCTAAATTACAGGGATTACGCTCTCCGAACCACAGGAATATGTTACAAAGAAACTGAAGGCTCTGTAAGTGCCGCCTTAAGCATGATACTAGCAGAAGAATTTGATCCTGTTATGTACGTTAAAAGATTGACTGGTTTTGAAGTCGGGTGTCGTTACTCTGTTATCTTCAAATGGCATAGCCTAGCGAATGGTCATATTTTATTTACCAGTCAAATAGCTCAGCACGTGCCATTGATTTTTGCCATGACATATCAGCCATTGGTTATTGTAATGACATATCAGCCATTGTTTTTTTCATGACAGATCAGCCATTGTTTTTTGTCGTACCATATCAGCCATTGGTTCTTGCCATGACACATCAGCCATTGTTTTTTGTCACAACATATCAGCTATTGGTTCTTGTCATGACACATCAGCCATAGTTTTTTTCATAACATATCAGCCATTTGTTTTTGTAATGACATATCAACCATTGGTTTTTGTCATAACATATCAGCCATTTCTTCTTGTCATGACATATCAGCCATAGGTTTTTTTCATAATATTTCAGCCATTTGTTCTCGTCATGACACATCAGCCATTGGTCCGTGTCGTGACATATCAGCCATTGATTTTTGCAATGACATATCAACCATTGGTTTTTGTAAAAATATATCAGCCATTTCTTCTTGTCATGACATATCAGCCATAGATTTTTTTCATAACATTTCAGCCATTTGTTCTTGCCATGACACATCAGCCATTGGTCCGTGTCGTGCCATATCAGCCATTGATTTTTGTAATGACATATCAACCATTGGTCTTTGTCATAATATATCAGCCATTTCTTCTTGTAATGACATATCAGCCATAGATTTTTTTCATAACATTTCAGCCATTTGTTCTTGTCATGACACGTCAGCCATTGGTCCGTGTCGTGACATACCAGCCATTGGTTTTTGTCATGACATATTAGCCATTTGTTCTTGTCATGACATATTAGCCATAGGTTTTTGTCATAACATATCAGCCATTTCTTCTTGTCATGACATATCAGCCATAGATTTTTTTCATAACATTTCAGCCATTTGTTCTTGTCATGACACATCGGCCATTGGTCCGTGTCGTGACATATCAGCCATTGGTTTTTGTCATGACATATCAGCCATTTGTTCTTGTAATGACATATTAGCCATTTGTTCTTGTCATGACATATTAGCCATAGGTTTTTGTCATAACATATCAGCCATTTGTTCTTGTCATGACATATCAGCCATTGGTTTTTGTCATCACATATTAGCCATTTGTTCTTGTCATGACATATTAGCCATAGGTTTTTGTCATAACATATCAGCCATTTGTTCTTGTCATGACATATCAGCCATTGGTTTTTGTCATCACATATTAGCCATTTGTTCTTGTCATGACATATTAGCCATAGGTTTTTGTCATAACATATCAGCCATTTGTTCTTGTCATGACATATCAGCCATTGGTTTTTGTCATCACATATTAGCCATTTGTTCTTGTCATGACATATTAGCCATAGGTTTTTGTCATAACATATCAGCCATTTCTTCTTGTCATGACATATCAGCCATAGATTTTTTTCATAACATTTCAGCCATTTGTTCTTGCCATGACACATCAGCCATTGGTCCGTGTCGTGACATACCAGCCATTGGTTTTTGTCATGACATATAAGCCATTTGGTCTTGTCATGACACATCAGCCATTGATCCTTGTCGTGACATATCAGCCATTGGTTTTTGTCATGACATATAAGCCATTTGGTCTTGTCATGACACATCAGCCATTGATCCTTGTCGTGACATATCAGCCATTGGTTTTTGTCATGACATATTAGCCATTTGTTCTTGTCATGACATATTAGCCATAGGTTTTTGTCATAACATATCAGCCATTTGTTCTTGTCATGACATATCAGCCATTGGTTTTTGTCATAACATATCAGCCATTTGTTCTTGTCATGACATATCAGCCATTGGTTTTTGTCATGACATATCAGCAATTTGTTATTGTAATGACATATCAGCCATTTGTCCTTGTCGTGACATATCAGCCATTTGTTATTATAATGACATATCAGCCATTGATTTTTGTCATGACATATCAGCCAATTTTTATTTTAATGACATATCAGCCATTGGTTTTTGTCATGACATATAAGCCATTTGGTCTTGTCATGACACATCAGCCATTGATCCTTGTCGTGACATATCAGCCATTGGTTTTTGTCATGACATATTAGCCATTTGTTCTTGTCATGACATATTAGCCATAGGTTTTTGTCATAACATATCAGCCATTTGTTCTTGTCATGACATATCAGCCATTGGTTTTTGTCATAACATATCAGTCATTTGTTCCTTGTCGTGACATATCAGCCATTGTTTAATGTCATGACATATCAGCCATTGATTTTTGTCATGACATATCAGCCATTAATTTTTGTCATGACACATCAGCCATTTGTCCTTGTCGTGACATATCAGCCATTAATTTTTGTCATGACATATCAGCCATTAATTTTTGTCATGACACATCAGCCATTTGTCCTTGTCGTGACATATCAGCCATTAATTTTTGTCATGACACATCAGCCATTGGTTATTGTCGTGACACATAAGCCATTGTTTTTGTCATGACACATCAGCCATTGGTCATTGTCATGACATATCAGCCATTAATTTTTGTCATGACAGATCAGTCATTTGTTCTTGTCATGACACATAAGCCATTGTTTTTTGTCATGACACATCAGCCATTGGTCCTTGTCGTGACATATCAGCCATTGATTTTTGTCATGACAGATCAGCCAGTAATTTTTGTCATGACATATCAGCCATTAATTTTTGTCATGCCAGATCAGCCATTAATTTTTGTCATGACATAACACAGTGTTTCAATTAACGTAACAGAACGTAACCCCTGTAACTTTGAGGATGGAATCAAGAAAGAAAACGTAATACAATTATTCATTATATCAATTTATTCGTTTAATTTAAAATAATAAATACAGCAATTATTATATACATTCAATCAACAATATATACTACAAATGAATTCAGATGTAACGGGACCAGCACTTCTTTACCAGGTTATGTACAAATATATGTAATCAGTTATGCACAGCCACTGACCTTTCCTCGATAATCAAGGGGTTACGCTCACTTTCACTCTCTGCACCCATGGAATATGTCATAGCAAAATTGAAGCCACGCGCCTAGCTATTTGGTCTCAGATGAAAAAACACCTGACCAATCGCTAGGCTGATAATAGTCCTTTGAAGATTACAGGTAAGCGAACACGATTTCAAAGCCGATGAATTTTACGGGGTCTTCCCCGAACAGCAACTCTGCTTAAAATCACATGTTTACATAGGTGGCCAGTTGTGATGATAGTGAGTTATAGTCTATTGCAGAAATGGTGCACAGGTAAATCAACTTCTGATAAGTAATCAGATAATCAATAACTGCTAATAATTGCGGGGTAACGAGATTCTTTTGATGTACATCAAAGGATCAAACTAGTCTTCGTGTCTCAACCAAAAGGCGGCGCACACTGAAACTTAAATTTTGCTATGACAAATTCCAGGTGTGCAGAGAGCGTAACCCCTGGAGTTTCGAGGATGTCATTTAACACTCTATACGCATCCTCGATATCCAGGGGTTACGCTCACTTTCGCTCTCTACACCCATGGAATATGTCATAGCAAACTTGAAGGCACGAAGATAGCTGTTGGATTGGTGTCAGGTAAAAACAACTGACCAATCGCTAGGCAGAGTCCTGTCCTTTGATCATTACAAAGGAGAGACGCCCGACTTCAAAGCCTGTCAATTTTTACCGTTACGTGACCACGAGATTCTTTTGATGTACTATCAAAGGATCGAACTAGTCTTCTTGTCTCATCAACAAGGTGGCGCACACTGAGCCTTCGATTTTGCTATGACATATTCCAGGGTTGCAAAGAGCGAAAGTGAGCGTAACCCCTGGATATCGAGGATGCGCTCGACGTTGCTGAACCATTGAGCGCGTCCGAGGGGTATACCGCACCGCTGGAAATACTAGCTTACCAGTATGGCAATATTTCCCCTCATATTCATGGACTCTTACATAACGACAATAATATATTCCATTAATTTCAATATCTTAAAGAAACGCTTAAAATTACGGTTATCAGGAACATTTAAAATCAAAAATAATTCATTTGATAAAAATACGAAATATGGAACATTCCAAATTAAAATAATTAATGCATAATTCAAAAAGCTAAACAAAGTAAACAATTTTACTGCACCATGTAAATATTTCGTTAATCAAGGACTTTTAATAATTAATAATGATTTAATTATTTCAATCGACTTTTTTAATCTTGCTATAACTTCCCACAATACCGAAAACTAGACAATAATTCTCCCTCTCACTGAAAGAGGGAACTCTGACATTTAGCTTTATTTCAAGGGTGTGACGACGGGATGGTTCCTACAAAGAATTGAACATTATTGCGTGAGGGAATGTTCGCGTGGTGACTTTTTAAACTGGTAAAGATGTTAATTTTCTTTTCGCCTTGGTCATGATTCTGAAATCATGCATATTCTATGTAGGTTTTAACCTTGTAAATAAATATTCGCGTGTGTATATTTTCACGTTTATTTACTAAGCATTTTCACACCGCCAAAATGTTTCCGATTTTTAACGGTACGCGAATCAGTCACCTGTAAGAATTCTTCTATATCTCCCTTTATTTATTCAATACCCAAGGCCATTTTATGTTATAGTCGCATACAAACGCAATAGGAGTATCAATGATCGATATTGTCTTTTTATCTAAACTCAAAATTTCTTCTACAGCATCAAGTAAGGAAGGAGAATACATTTGAGGTAACTCATCTGAGACGCGTATCGTTCCGGAGCAAGGCTTATACTTCATTGGGTTAGAATGGGGCACTTGGCACATGGGCTTGCACGCTCTTCCACACGAATCATATGCGGTTATATAAGCCGTGACGTCACCTATATCCGGGTTCTTAATGCCAACGTACGTCACTTTAGTCGACATGGTGACAGTTTCATCAACCACAGCATAATCTTTGTATCTTCCAGAATAATCAACACCATCTGACTGTACATATACTCTTGACGTACGATTATCTGAGATTATGCATTTTTCATGTTTCGCAAGTTCTAAATCTTCATCCAGCAATAGCTTGTCTAAAACATCTATTTGCATTTGGTCGCTTGCTTCTTTAGATGGTCGTTGATAAATTATTTTCACCGGAATAAAGGACCAAGCATCGACATCTCTTACTCCATCTATGACGAAAGTGTTTTCATAGTCTTTATGGAATAAAATATTGTTGTCACTTAAAATCTTTTTTACCTTTTTCGATGCTTTTCCCAGACTTCTTTTATGTCTTTCGCCTTTGTTGGCACTTCGCCGTTTTCTAAATAGAAGACCACTTAAATGAGACATAAATGGAATCTGAGGTACCTGCACTCTGCGTTGAATTCCTCTGGAATATACCCGTGGGTCCGTCAAACGTACTCCTGTTTGCGAAAGTAAGTTTCTAACTATTGAAGGCTCGGCAGGGACATACCCTATTTGACTGTTTATCTGTGAAGGAAAAAGTTCCGGATTTTCTATCGGAATGCATTCCCCTCTTACACAGCGGAACAAATACGGATTTCCACAAACAGGACAGGACGGAGGCGCTTCATACTGTACCAGATCTCCGAAGAAATCGCTATAACAATCAATATTTGTTAACGCAGGAAATCCGTCAACTCGGCGCATGCGATCGTGAAAGATACGCGAGGATTGTGGGTAATCTCTGGCAGGATTGATTCCATATTGTCTCTGCTTGTGTCTGAATTGTTCCCAAATGTAATCTATATGTGCGTGGAGACAATAGAACACGGGATCAGCTGTAGACGTTTCCGAGACGCCCATAGCGCCATCCAACCATGCATGGGGTCCATTGTGGATACCCTCAAGACTGAATATAGGCGATGCTGATCCCTCTGTGATCTGGAAGCCGTATATTTGAGACAGAACTCTGTTGATGACTCTTTGCGACAAAAGTGACCCGTCACTACCGATGTTTCTTGTCAGGGGTACTCCAAATGTCTGCCACCCCCTAAATGGACCGTTGATCACGAGCCCATTACCGTTTCCAAAATATCTTCTACTCCAGACGATAGATCTGGTGGGATCGATCATTTTGAAGTCTAGTGAGGTATCCCAATATGGAATAGAAACACCGAGAGCAGTTTCCACCCTGAAACATAAAGCAGTTACTTTGTTCGAAATCCAATTCACTAAAATGAGACACAAGGATTCTTTTATGAAACATCTTCTAATACATTAGATTTGATTTCTGTTTTTTACAACTAGAACTCGTTAATGGATTTATCAGATCATTTAAGTGACCTGTTATTAAAGTCAATCTATTTTATCACTGGTATTACAATACGATGATTCTTTGCAAAGAAGGTATTTTAATTGCAATTCAACATGTATTTCTAAATGAATTCAATCTAGCTTATAGTATAAGTCTTAAAAATTTCATAATATAATTATTGATATAAAGGAAGTGATTTTTAAGAAAATAAATAAGGAACAAAAATTAATAAAAAATAAAATAAAAAAATTGTGCCCAATCCTTTTGCAGAATTTATGACAATAAAATATGTTTAAAATAAAATACTAATAAGGAAAATATTTAAAAAGGAACGGGGAATTAAAAAGGGGGAAAAATATGGACAAAAATATTCTCAATAATTCTTTAAATTAAAACATCTTTTAAACAAATCACGAAGACTTGTTCATATGTAATGCTTACAACAACAGGTAAAGTCTGTGCCAGCCGTAGAAGTTAGGACCTCCATGTGCAGAATGTGATGCTATTCCCTGGTGAAAACTGGCCAGAGCGTCAAACCGGTTAGGAGAAACGTCCTAAAGTTGATAGAGAGAGAGGATATTAGAAGAAACGTCTTGTAATACATAAAGTCAGTAACTTCATTTAAGTCAACATATTACACCAATGCTTACCTTTCGATAAACAAAATATGTTCAACGACAACAAAAGAACTGAGGTTTCACTGTATACCGGAAAATTTTCACTGCAGTATAATTTTCATTTTCTTTTGCCCTCCGTAACGAGGACACATTTATCTTGTGGGAAAATATAGGGAAACAACACGATAAACAAAGTAATTAAATGTGAAATGCGAAATTTACACTGGGCGAAAATTATTTCAAGGGCGAAAATTTGACAGGGCGAACATTGATTTAATGGGCGAATGGCGAAAATTTGACTGGGCGAACATTTCCCGGTATACAGTATTGGTCTTGTTCTTTGTATCGAGTACTAATTTTGTTTTTGTTTGTCAAAGTTGCGGCAGTTGCTTATTTTACTCTAGTTTATTTACAAAACAATGATCACGATCATATTTCCCTTTTTTGCGCGAATATTTAGTTCAAGCATATATATTCTTGAGATTTAATCGTCTTAATATTCAATTATTTCAAATATATGCAAATTTGGACTTGTAACCGTGGCAACAATAATTGAAAACACAAATAAATATTTCTTTAATTGTATTTGGGAAATATTGAATATTAAAGAAACGTGCAGTTGTTAGAAAGCTAAATCAAATATGTTAAATTTGATGATTTTGGTTCCCAAACTTAACTTCATTTTTTTAATTACGAAAACAATAAACTTTTAAAGCTGAAAAGGACATATTTTACGAATTACCGTTTGCATTTTCAGCCAATTCATTCTTCCTACAAAGTCATCCCATTCTTGTTGAGACAGTGTCCTAAGTTCCCTTCGGCGCCTGCGAAATAAACTCAATGAGAGCTGTCTTTTATGTCGATGATTCCAGTGATCTCCTGAAACCTTCCTAAACAGTGCCCCAATGTAGGACATGGTTTCATTGGAAACCTCGTGATGGTATCTAGTTCCAGCGGTAACCCACAGATACTGGTTGATACAGAAACTGTTGATGTCTTGGGAGGGAAGCTCTGTTACACTGAGATTCCATGTTCTCTCAGAATAGCACGACGAAAGCTCGTCTGGCATTTTGATTGGCTGTATCAGACACGTGACTTCCGCTAGCAACACAAGGCAGCCAAGCATGATGGCAGACACACCTAACAGCTCCATGTTGATCGTCTGGATCACCTGAAATACCACAAAATATGCGTTTTTAAGGATCCCTGTACCACTGCTGTCAAAAACTGTAACCATATATTAGAAACTATTTTTTCAGACATGAACTATGAAATACCCCCAACCGCAATTGTGTCTTGTGTCAGCTGATAATATTGGACAGACATTGAAGCTTTAATAAATCGTTCCTGAAAAGAAACCATGACGCAATACATCTCTAGCACACACACAGGCATACACACATAGAGAGATATTAGCCAGGTGACATGGGACTAGTAGCTAGCGCCTGATACGGCAGCTCCTGCAAATTCCTCAAAAATTGTATTGATTAATGTATATGCGTATTGTATTGATTAAATAAATTGTATATCAATGTACTGTAAAGCGCTTCAGAGTGGCCTATTCTAGCTAAATAGGGCGCTATATAAAATTTTGTATATTATTTATTATTATGCATACCTTACGGGACAATAAAGATAAATTAGATGAGTGCTCAAACCATGATTCGAACCCTGGACGTCAGATTATTATACTGTTGTTCTAACCAACAGAGATTCCTGGTCTAGGAAAGTACTGTCCAATCGCGATACTGTTATGTTTAAATCGAAATTAATGGGAGGTGACTGTATATACGAAGTAAAACTAAGCATCGCAATATTTAGGATCCCCCGTGCCACTGCCAGAAACTGTTCCTGTTCATTTCAAACTCTTTACCGACATAACAATAGCGTCACTGATACGTCACTCTGATACGTCACTTTGTGAAAAGAAATGCATAACTATCAGCACTTTATGAGAGAGAAAAAAATTACAAAAGTTAAATAAACAAAAGTAAACGAAACAATATTAACGAAAGTGTTATGAGAAGAAAGAATAGATAAGACAAGACAGAGATCCGCACCTTTGACCTCAGAACACAATTAGGTCGCTATCAGCAACAAAGTTATCTGATGAGCGGTAGATCTCTGGCTCAAAACCCATACCTACAGTTAAAGCTAAAACGATAATAAGGGGAGGTTACTCTGTGTATGAAAAATAAAAATGGTGGAACTCTTTAGTGTTCTGTTTGAAGTGGTGGGGAAAAGGATCATTTACAAGAAATAGCAGCAAAGCAAGCATAAAACATCGGACGAAAAGACAACAGAGGAATATCACAAGTATTGGTAAAACACTGTACAAATAAACATGAATATCGGCGGTGAAATCATAAGCTTTTAGTTTCCTGCAATGCATAAAAATAACGTTATGGGGTCCCATGACAATTCAAATACAATGACATAGTTCTCAGCGATGGGGTCAAATGTTCGATGATGAGAAATAATGTATTAAATTACAAATAGAAAATAAAGAAGTAATCTAAGGTACAACATATAATCGCAATGATTAAACTATTTTGTTATGATAGGTAAATACAAATGAAAATGACTGATGATAAAGAATATAACTAAACCTGGTAAATTAGTATGAATTATTTTACAATCATACATATCTATTGCAAATATCAATAGATTTATTAAAAGCATGACAGTTGCCTTTAATGAGATCTTTGGTGTTTGTATTTTGACAAATGTAAACAAAATACAGTTCATAAGTCGCCATGCATATAATGTTATTTTAAATAGACATTAACAGTATTGTCAAATGCTTATTTGAGGCTACCGCAAAGGTTCTTGCGTGCTTAACGTACAAAAAATTATTCTGTTAAAACGGAAATGGAATCGCTTACAATATAATTTCATGTATGACACTCGAAATACATCTGCATACTTCCGTGTTGTATTTTAAGACTAGAAACCTAATGTAGCATAATGTTTTAATACTCTTGGCTTTTTGTTAACTTTGGGTAGGTCGTTGAACATTGTACTTTTTCTCATACGATTAACATAGCTAAAACGATGCTTAATTGGCTTTCGCAATATTTGTATTATTTCATATTGGTTAACGTTAATGAAACGCAATTACTGAAAAGGAACTTAAATACATTTTTTTTTTGTCAAATTAAAGTCATTATAAATAAATGAATGAAAGAATCAATAAATAAACGAAGTTTTGAATTTGCCATTAATCTAAAAAACATCATAAGACCCATATGTTCGTCCATAAGTCTTTCGATAGTATAAAATATATATGAAAATAGACCTAACATCAAAAAACTTTAAAAAAAAAAAAAGGCTAAAGAAAACAACAGTTTACTTTATTCCAGGGCAAAACATATACACTACTCCATAAAGTAAACAATTGGTCGAAAACTATTTGATTAACCGGTTGAATAAAAAAAAAGCTAACAATACTTGGATAAACGGGTCGCTAATGTTTATCGTTAAAATATTGATATATGCTAGGTGTCAATTTCGTAATTAATATACCATAATATGTTCATTGGGAGATGATTGACACTTGACATGTGATCGCCTTTGAAATAATTATCATAACATCCATTTAATCAGTCAACGTGTCGATTTCCGTTCTGTCATTGATCTTAAAGTTTACTACAATTCGTGTCAATTTCAGTAATATCAGAATTGAAAACACACTTTTTTTATTGTACAAACAAACATTCTATCAATTATCGAAAGTACGAATCATCAGTGAATATTGTCATTTCAAGTAATTGAATTCGTGTCTATTTAAATCATTTTAACAGTAGATACCCATGTCATTTGTATATACAAACATTCAATCAATTATCAAAAATACAAGTTATCTGTCAATATGGTGTAGTTTTTTCGGAAATTAAAATATTGATATTTAAACACTTGGATTTGTAGCAATTTGAATAATTTCAAGATTTTACGAACAACTCTTTTGTACATACAACCATTAAATTAGCAAGGAACTGAATGATCTAATGAAATGTTTGTAAATTAATATTTTAAACACTTTAGGTGATACGACAAACATTAGTTGATATTAAAGTTACATGCATATTCAGCAACAACTGGTTTCAGCCCCTGTTTCCTTTATATATCTACGCATAGAAAATATGTTTTTTTTGTGTGACCGGATCCATTCTTGTTGCTGTATTTTTGTAACGAGTATGCGTCGAGATTGTGCCATTGGTGTTTTTCCTTGTGTATGTTTCAATAAGAATATTGTATTGTAGGAACCGATCATCAAATTATGATTTCTTGAAAATTTATTGGATCAACTTTACCTTTTCTTCCTGGTTGCGGAAGATCATTGCGTACGACCTTTATCTAATTCATTGAAGTTTGATCTACATTTATCTATAAATGGCACTTCTAAAATCATAATTGATAGGCTCGTCTTTGAATCCTTAATGATTACCCACGTCAAATAAATCGACTGTGGTTCATAGTCGTGTTAAATCAATACGTGCGTTGAACCTTTCTCTGTTCACCTGACCTTTCGAGTAGAGGAAGCACTACGTTTGAAGCATTGATCTTTCCACTAAGTATTCTTTGCGATATTCCCATTATATTATTTGCTAGGAGATTAAAAATGCGTAACTAGAATTGTATCAACCTACTCCATTTAATAGTACTTCGAACTTCTTTGATATTACATATTGAATAAGTTAATTATGGCATGGGGATCCTAATGTGTATTCTTCATTTACCTATTTAATAGAATGTTTTACTTCCTCTAAATTAACTCCGATATGATAATGTGGCAGGTATTTATATTCTTTTATTTCATGTTATTCAATTATATCCCCTGCAACAAAGCTATATGGTAAAATTGAATCAGCTTGCCAGTCTGTCTGTCCATATATAAAATCTTGTCCTGACAGAGTCTTCTAAAGTAACAAGCCGATTTCATCAATACTTAATGTTGATGATTGGGTCATCATTTAGCATTTAGTTACGTACCTGACATTAATTTTTTCGGTTTGGCCTTATTTTCCCCAGAACTATTGCCTTTTTATCATTTCAAGCCCTGTTCGGCCAAATTTCCAAAACTTTTGTGACCAATTACAATTAAACTTTCTGGGAGTTATAGCAGGGGACCAACTTGTATTTTTGGGATTCAAGATGGCTTTCATTGCGTCTAATTGGTTGAGGCAATAACAGTTCTATGTTGTCTACTTTGTTGATGCCTTATAATAATGATATATATAGGACAAACTTCCTAAGAAAAAGCAAACTTTCAAATTTCGGAAATCTAGATAGCCACTATGGCCTCAGAGTGACTGAGACAATAACGGTTATAACTAAGAGTTCTACGGGCCAACTTTTTTATTCTTTTTGGGAGAAGTAGATTGGAAATATACTTCATATTAAAGGTCGACCTTTTAAATTTTGGAAATTAAGATATCCGGTATTACATCTGAATGGCTGAGTAGGATGGGGATGTGCGGGGCGAGGGACCTAGTATGCTGTTAGACGGCTTACAGTTTTAATAAACTTGATATCGACTCAAAAGTAGGTAACTGCTACACATTTGAAATTAAATACTTTTATTTTCTAAGAAGGTAATTATATATATTGCCTGTGGTAAAAATAATATTGTTCATTTTTGCTGTATAACAGATGATTTAAATTATTTTATCAGGCAAAACAAATTTCTACCATAAAACTATGCATATAAGTTATAATCATAGTAATAATTCGTCAGAATTTCTTACTGCTACAGCTTGGTATTTTAAGACCGTCTAGTGATCTTTTTTAAAGAATGTCATAAATGCTTAACATTTCTTTTAGAGCTATATATTTCTATCACTCTTGATATAATTGCATGCGGTCTTACCCTGCAAAGCTGGTCAACAATTAGCACAAAATTATATCGATTTTTACATTTTTTTCTTACTTTGATATTAATTGGAAATAGATGTTTGTAAACGTGGGTCTACTACATCTTGAGTTAATCAATACATATTAAGCTGATCAAAGCTACAAATGTGAAAAGAAATATGCAAATAATGAATTGGTCAAACGGAAAAGTAAGGTGAACTGGCTACAAAAATGCACGTCGCATTACAAATCGCTTATTAAACATGTATTCTGTATGTAATTAATTAAATAGGTGGTCACAGGTGGTACCACTCATTAGATATTCAAATAAAACATCGGGAAATTGTAGTTGGGTCGTATTTGTCTGGGCTATACAGATATTGCATGTCACTCAAAACATAAATGTCAATTTTAAAAAACCTCATTCAGTTAGACAAAAGCCAGCATCATATGCAAAATATCCAATCTATTACTCATGCACTGTTTGACTTAAAAAAAAGCATTCAACAGACGAATATGATTTTCACAGTGATTGAATATATGCCAAATATAAATACATTAAGTGACATTTCGACAATATCAATTTGATACATCCATATCAATGCAGCATGAAATAATGATGTATCAATATAACCATCTTGAATGTTTAATTGCTGGTCTGAAATAAAAATGCAATTTCCCAGTTTTGTTCAAACCAAACTATCATATAATCAAATTATGTAATTCTCTGTTAAACATATAAAGGGTGTCGCATACTTAAGACTTTTTTATGCACTTTCTGTTTCTGGTCCAGCTTACCATCATTTGTAATTTTATTCGGGTTATAAGGAATACTTAGCTTTTACTTTTTAATAATCGTTCAAACCTAACTTAATTATTAAACATTGTTTTCATCTATCAACTTTTTCAGTACAAGCATTTAGTCAAAGAAACGTAGTGAGATTGTTCATGTTAAGAGATAAATGTTAATCAAGATAAATATCAATCAAAATAGTCTCTTACCAGAATGCCTTTCATTTCATTGGACAATTTATCACTTTGATTTTATACGGAAAAGTTTTCAGGGTTAAAACCTAGTTTTATATAACATAAATCCTACCAAACGATGTATTAATAATTATAACTTTGAATAGACATGGATGTTTGGTTATCAACATAAACGTTTAACCTTTAAGCAATCTTTAACGGATTCAACTTGAAATACTTCAATTTAAGCACGGGGGTTCGTTATAAATGTCTAATAGACATAGGCTATACGTAACATGATTTAAGCGAAAAGATTGTTGCGTTATAACAGCGCCCTATAAGTATCCTTTGTAGTAATTTTTTTAAGAAATTGTTTTTTTTAAAGAGTATCTCACTTTGAAAATAATTTATGCTTGATAATTAATTTAATAATAATTAAAACGTCAGAACAAGACAACATCCGGGAGCATCCATCAAGGCTGTGGGGATAAAACATTTGCATTAACCCATTGACCGCAATCAAAAACCATTGCATAATAGACCACGTCTTTTAAGAAGGAAATAGATTTTCTGATTATGTTAATGCAAAGCTCAGTCATTTTTATATATATCTTAGAATTATTTCATCTTTTTCTGTTTAGGGAAATGCCAAGAAAGGGGTTTAGTGAATTTCCCTCGAAAGAAAGACGTTTTAATGACTAGCGTTTAATATAAATAGTATTGTATCTGACGTCATAGAGGTAACACGTGCATGTAGATTATGTAATTGAAATCATCATTTTATGGTGTAGGCGGGAAATAATTGAATATGCAGTAGTCTCATTTATTATTCATCTTACCAATCATACAATGCAACATGTGCACAAGAAGTATGCACGTAATCATTAAAGGTGTTTCTTGGAGCCGTTTATGACATCACTGTGTTTCGTTTGAACCGCTGAATACATTTATACATCTGGCTCAAAGACAACACGGAAACACTAGCATAACATATCCATTTAGTACTAGAGTTCAGTAACATGGTCCATATTTAAAAGAAACGCTTTGAAAAGTGTACATATTTTTACATGAATATAAAATACACAATCATATAATTGTTTTTCATTGCAATGAATTGTACTCGAATGAGTTTTAGGAATAATTGTATGATCCTATTTCTTCATTTTCTTTCTGAAGGGCTAGACTATTCAATTGATTGCAACTTCAAATTGATGCTGTGGAGGTTATGAATTAATTTTAGTCGTAAAAGACCATCGAAGTAAGTACGTGACAATGAAAGGGAAAATGACTTTTATACATTGATACCTCAGCAGAAATTAACTTTCCTTTTCAATGTAACTTCAGTATAAACATGTAAAACACATTTAATGAATTATCATTTTAATATGGATAATCATTTAAATATACATAATTGAACTGCACACAGCAAGACTTGCATCGATTTCGGTAGCTACAAGTGCACATTAAAACCGGAAGTATTGATGACAAGAGTTATGTGTTCAATCGGGGTTTTTTCTAGCTTAACGTATTTCATGATTTCTTAAAAAAAAATTACATGTGTAAATGCATCATGTGATCATATTTGTATATTGTACGACTTTGGAGTATTACAACTCACAAATGCACGACGCTCAAAGATGGTTAGGCTATAACTGCAAGATCACCCCTAATAATAAAAAGCCAGACGTATTCCAAAACCACTAATACAAATACCTCACAAAATATTTGATGTGTAATTTTTGTAAAATTGTTAAATATATACACTGACACATAACTCATTAATCTATAACAATTTAAAGATTCTATAAATTTTATAAGATATCTGCAAGTTTGCACGATTCTTAAAAAAAACCAATTAAAGCTCTTGATTTTTTATAATATGAAATGCTTTTTACGTATTTTGTTATATACATTATAAACATTATTACATTTATGACGTTAATACCTACATAGAGTATTAAAACACAGCAAGATGACATGACATCTCATCATAAAAGTACTAACGACAAAGGTTTAATTTGATTACGTTTCCCTAGCTATATATGTTTCGATGATCTTTAGAGGATATGAAAAATATTGCTTTTATCTTTATATTTATACATAACAGCCCAATGATAAGTTTACACTTCATAGCATGACATAATAACAAGCTAATACCTCTAAGATAAACATACTTACGACAAGGATTCTGTTCAGTGGCTTTCCCAGCTATGAACATTTAATTATCATTTCACCATATATACACGCAATATAAATACACATGTGTAACAAGGGGATAGTGATAGCTGTATGCAAATTATCACACGTCAACTCCATGTCTCTCGTCAATTTGTGACTGACAGTAGGTGTCAAATATGTCTCTCCACTACCCCCACTAAAACCATAAACTATGACACATTCGTGTCTGTCGATGATAAGCAAAGAATATGCATACGACCAAGTTGTACATTGTAAGCAATAGTTTGTGGGTTTGTGGGATTTCATTATTTTGACGGGCCGTTTCTGCGGGTGTAATGATTTATCGTGGATAGTGCTAGGTCATTGAGTCCGTATCCTCCTTTGTTGTGACGCATATTCCATATTTGAAACCATTTAATTGCATACACTCTTAATGCATTGCTTATAGAACATATGCAAACTTACCGATACATGATGTAATATTTGCCATTAAATTCAGTGCGTACGAAGTGAATCTAATTGTCCTGTTTTTTTGGGGGAGTGTGACTGAAATATTCAAGCGATTTTCACCAATCGTCTTTTCTTACTCAAACCAAAGAGTCATTCTAAATAATCTCCGGAAATCCCAAACTGAAGTTGAATTTGAAACTGTTCCATTATTCACAACAACAACAAAAACCGTGCAAACATCATTTATTGTAGGTCCTGAGAACGGCTCGGGAAGAGTAGTTTTAAAAAGAAGGTGAAAATTTGGTTTATGTTAAGCTAACCATTTCACCTGAAAGAACCGAGGGATCATATCAGTTTTCGAAACTGAGGATGAAATGTATACGCATCTTATCATAAGACTGGTGCCTCCTTTTCTTCCAAATATCTTCTTTGGAAGTAATCTTAATACAGACTACCAAAACTGCCAAACTAGGGAGGCCCGTGTACTTAAAAACATTTGGAACAAAACACCATTTACAAATGCCTATAAGTATTTAGTATAAGTAGGATAGTCATTATTTCAATTATATTACAACCAATGTATAATGAGTCATTGCACTTATTTTTAATTGTAATTTCATTTTTCCCTTCGAATTGTTCCTATATCTGAGGTTAAGAGAAATTTAATAAGGGAAATTCTGGATTTAGATTTGTCAGAATCAAATTTCTAGAAATGTCCGTTTTCAGATTTGTTCAAAATTAAAGTCATTCATTCTATTAAAGCATTAAGCAGCTGCTGCTAAAATGTGACATTATTACTCAACTTAATTATTATATTTTGTATTCATGAATATCTTTCTATTCTACACGATACATGAATTTGCCTATTAAAGAATTTTGCTATAATTTATATAAACATGTAGATTGATTCTAACCATTTCTCATTATATTCACTAAAAGCAAAATTCTTCCTGTGGAAATTGTAAAGAAAAGATGTAGATATGGTGCTTCCTTCTTTGCTATCAGGGGCGTTTCTAGGATAGTTGAAAGAGGGGGCGTAGAATCAAATTTTTGGACCTTTTTTTGGCAAAAAAACCCTAAAATAATTGTGAAATGCACTAATGTAACGGTTCCTGACTTGGNGCTATCATACTCGGAATACCCTTTTATTTACCTCTACTCCTACTTAAAGTAAAATGCCATAGTAATAATAACTAACTTTACTAATTGAGGCTAATCTCGGTCCTCTTGGTAGTAAAATATTTGATTTTTTTGAAATTTACTTATTTACTCAATCAACATATATAAAGTTGTATCACAGTTATTTTAATTAAGAATATCAACGAATAATTAAAGGAAGAGCATTTCGTCAGTAAATTGATTTATGACTAATGTATCAATGAAAATACATTGCTATCTGCTAATATATATATATTGTAAGATATTGAAGTATGGCGTTGAGTAAGATTGTGTTCAAAATTGGCAAGCCAGTCATTTTATTTTAGGCCACCAACCAAATTATTCCACTCTTTTAAAGAAAAAGAAAAAAACATTATGAGTAAAAGCTCTGTACATGCATATCTTGTAGTTCTATTGTGACCATCTCTCACAAGAAACCCATTGTTAGACAAATATACAGGAAGTTCCGAATGATGACACGTCTTTCGCTTGCGTAACCATCTGAATACATAATATTTGCCAGGTGACTTCGACCAAAGGAGTTCAAACACCTGACTGGTCGTTGTATCAATCGGTATATCTAAATGATTTTAGATGCTTGTTTCTGAGTCTTGAGTAGCATTGATTAAAGTTCCATTTCGACAATGACTGTACATAAAATGTGGGAAAGCAGGATTTGGCAGAGGAAACGACTTATTCAGCCAGTATATATGGGCTTATACATCGCATTAACCCTAAAACTTCAGCGTTATTCTTAATAATTAGTCTTACTATTATCGTGTTAAGGATTAGTCCACGCGAAAAGGTGATAATCCCCGAAGTCGAATGCCAAAAAAAGGTGATAATCCCCGAAGTCGAATGCCAAAAAAGGTGATAATAACCAAAGTCGCATGCAAAAAAAAAGTTTCGTAGTCCCGCCCAATATGTTTATGGTATACTTGTTAATTTTCATATAACAAAGCAGTTATGGACTTTTTTAATGTTAATACGGGGATTTTTCGACCCGAGTTGACGAAGACCAAGGAAAATATCAGCTTCTGAGGGTGGATGAAACCCCATTACACCACAAACAGACAGGGCCACACAACACATTTTGGCCCCAGATGAATATTAAAATTCTTGGGGAAGGGGGACAATCTTTTCTAACTGTATTATTACACAACAAAACATCATTCCAACAAATTATAATGTATGTCTTCATAAAAGTATGGTGGCTGATTTGTGCGATTCTTTTATCTCGCCTTTTCGACACGAAAAATAGAGATTAAGTCGTTTTTAATTCTCGCTGTTTCGTCTTTTAGTAGCGAAAAGACAAAAAAACGAGAATTAAGATTAGTTCTTTCTCCTCTTTTCGGGGCGATTGGTTTATGTTAATTCCCCTTTTTTTTCTTTAACAGACATTACAACGAATTGATACAATTCCGCCACAAAATTCTTCCTGTGGATTTTGTAAACAAAAGATGTAGTCATGGTGCTTCCTTCTTTGCTATCATACTCGGAATACCCTTTTATTTACCTCTACTCCTACGTAAGGTAAAATACCATTATAATAATAATTAACTTTATCAATTGAGGCTAATCTCGGTCGTCTTGGAAGTGGAACATTTGAAGTTTTGAAATTTGCTTATTTACTCAATCAACATATATAAAGTTGTATCACAGTTAGTTATTTTAATTCAGAATATCAACGAGTTATTAAAGGAAGAGCATTTCGTCAGTAAATTGATTTATGACTAATGTATCAATGAAAATACATTGTTATCTGCTAATATGGCATCATCTAAATTAGATTGATTTAATTAGAATAAAAAGTTATTGAAGAAAGTGTCAGTTTAAGTTACAAGGAAAAATTATGAAATTGTAAGATATCGATGTAAGGTGTTGAGTAAGATTGTGTTCAAAATTGGCAAGCCAGTCATTTTGCTTCAGGCCACCAACTAAATTATTCCACTCTTTTAAAGCAGCAAAAAAAACATGATGAGCAAAAACTCTGAACATGCATATCTTGTAGTTCTATTGTGACAATCTCTCACAAGAAACCCATTGTTTGACAAATATACAGGAAGTTCCGAATGATGACACGTCTTTCGCTTGCGTAACCATCTGAATATATAATACTTGCCAGATGACTTCGACCTAAGGTGTTCAAACGTCTGACTGGTCGTTGTATCAATCGGTATATCTAAATGATTTTAGATGCTTGTTTCTGAGTCTTGAGTAGCATTGATTAAAGTTCCATTTCGACAATACCATATGACTGTACATAAAATGTGGGAAAGCAGGATTTGACAGAGGAAACGACTTATTCAGCAAGTATATATGGGCTTATACATCGCATTAACCCTAAAACTTCAGCGTTATTCTTAATAATTAGTCTTACGATCATACAATTATTAACGTTTTAAGGATTAGTCCACGCGAAAAGGTGATAATCCCCGAAGTCGAATGCCAAAAAAGGTGATAATAACCAAAGTCGCTTGCAAAAAACAGTTGCGTAGTCCCGCCCAATATGTTTATGGTATACTTGTGAATTTTCATATAACAAAGCAGTTATGGACTTTTTTAATGTTAATACGGGGATTTTTTGCTGACTTAAAATGCTACTGGTTTAGTCAATTAATCTTTGCAATTTCTATTAAAATTAAGGGATATTACATCAGTCAATTACGAGAGTTTGAAAAGAGTTTAAGCCTGACTACGTTAAGCTTATCAGGCTTTAAAATAGAGCTCTGTCTTTAACATTTTGGATCATCGTGAATAAAGCGCTGTTAGCTTAATGATATGATGAGCAAAACATATCAAGTAAAAAGATTTTTGCAGCATTTTTTAAAAGACATTTGACAGAAATTTCGAAAATATGTTTCATGTTAATGATTATGAATTATTGGACATATATTGCCCAGAGTTAGTAGCGACTTATAATCGATTCAATGTCACGGCCATTATGTGTTAGGACAACATAGGATGACACGGCAGAAAAGTTGTATTTATTGTGACCTTTTAGGTATATTTTTTTGAAAAGTTTCATTGTAAGAGCTCCGTCTTTAGAATCCCCTATCGTTCACGAATTTTCTCAAGATAAACATATTCTTTTATTTAATGCTTATTTCTTTGTTATAACTCATTCACGTATTTCAATATACATTCCTTAACGTTAACATAAATCATATAAAGACGCCTTACACAAAATATCATCATCATTTACAACCACTACGTTATACCGTAGTAAAATAGTGTCAAAACTGGAATCAGGTATTAATATGTATACCTCTTAATTTGAATATGAAAAACATCATCTATAGTTATAATGTACATTATGATATATGTCACGTCATTGAGTGTAGTACGTACGAACTTAACCGTTATACATTACAGATAAAACTAGGTCAAATTTAAATGATCCCAGAAGTACACAGCTATATATATATGCACTATCTTTTTATTATACGCTATCTCTTAAATCTACCTTATATAAGGGATGCCAGTGGAAGTACATTATCGACAAAATCACATACAATCAAATGCAAAACATATTTAACATTTATATAATTATATTAAAATAAAATAACTGCTGTTATTGTGAACTTAGATATTTTCGTGGGACCCAAACTTCGTTGTTTACCGACAAAACACCATTTCGTGGGTACAGGAATTCGTTGAGTACACACTGAAACGGAGAACTGCTATATATCATACTTAATACTACTTCGTGGACGTATGAATTCTTAAATGAATATTAACGACGGAATCAACCCTACGAAAATTAATGATTTCACAGTATGATAGCAACAGTTGTTTATAATCACTGATAAAATGTGTACATGTATGGAATTCCGAGGCCGCGGTGGCCAAGTGGTTAAGGCGTCTGACACTCTGCTACCACTAGCCCTCCACCACTGGGTTGCGGGCTCGAGTCCTAAGTGGGACAGTCGCTTGGCACTGGCCGTAGGTCGGTGGTTTTCTCCCTAGAAACTCCGGTTTTGCTCCCCCCTCAAAACCTGCCACGTCCTTAAATGACCATAGCTGTTGATATGGCGTAAAACACAAACAAAACAAATAATGAATTCCATAACTTTTCATAGTGTATTTAAGTCTCATTTCCGTGAATCTGCATAAAACCAAGACTGACAAAATACAAATATCTCAAAGCTAATACTTGTTTTACACCATTTATGTCTGACAAGAAAGTTTTCGTTCACATAGTGTGAAAGCGAGTGTGGTACTGTTTCACGACATCTGGTTTTATCAGGAAGAATTGAGCCCACTGTTCGCCCACAAACTTATCAGGTAAGAGTAGTTCGAAAAGCATTGCTGAAGATGGCCAAACCATAATTGTTATGCATGCTAGTCGTTCTCGGGCTATTTAGTGTCAAAGCGACAGAGCATTTAAAAAAACCGAATACTGTTAAATGATCCGAACTATCTTCAACAGGAACTACATCAGATACAAATACACCTGCAGGATTATGAGGTTACTAAAAACCAAGTTACCAGTCTCAGTCGAAAGTTACGTCACAGGAATCCCAATTATCCGCACTGAGATCTAAACTTGCAGCTGTTGAACCGAAAGTTTCTACACTTCAGCAGAAACATAACACTACAACATCATTGAAGGCAAAACTTCAATCTGAGTTTTCGACAAAGGACTCCGGGATAGCCCCATTTCAGTCAAAGGTTTCCACCCAACAACATGAATTGGTCGTCCTTCAGTCGAAGGTAGCGGCACAGGAACTAAACATTTCCTCGATTCGATCTAAACTCTTTGCTGAGTAATCTAATATTTTTATATCTTCGAACAATCGTCACCGCAAATGTGTCTGAGTTTCCAATGAAACTAGCTGCTCAGGAATCGGAAATATCAAACTTGAAATCGCAAGTACAATCAGAACAAGGTAAGATATAGTGCTAATTCTTCAAGACGTGTTGTGAGGTAAATGAAATTTTAAATGGATTTTTTTTTATTTTATCTTTATTTCTTTTTCGTGGGGTTCTAATTTTTGCGATAAAAAAAGTTTCAACAAAAAGATAATTCCGCAAAATCCGTAGCAAATGAGTCCATCCTTACTAAACATTACTTGCTATGGCCAATAGAACCGATATCCAGGAAAAAAGTACCCATTCACTTTGATCTTTTAACCAAAATCGCGGAAATTAGGAACCGCAAAAACACCTTTTAAGTTATATACAATCATAAAGTTTATGAGGTGAAAATGAAGATGTGTCTAACCGAAAAAGACAACATTCATATAGTCTGAGAAGGGATTCTATAAAATGATACTGACGGAATATTACTTTTAAAAATAAAATGATACTGACGGAATATATGACATGAGAAATTGGAAACAGTCAAATTGACGGGTAAAACATTGCACTATGTATGAAACTATGAATAATCTTTTTATTTGGTTCGTTTATTTACTTCGCATGTAAAGAACATAAAAAGAAAATTCCGAGAAATCAAAGTTTTACTTTCTACGCAATAAACTAGTCGCAACGTTCCAAGACCGAATGGTCCCTTTGTCAAGCTATGACTGAGTGGGCGTCGCGATACGATTAATACGTACATTGTTTGTGTAGAAAGTAAAACTTGCATATCACATATTTCCAAAATGATGAATCTTATTGAAAATACCGTGAAAGTCCGCTAAAGGAAGAGAGCAAAATAACTTAAATATAGTGGTGGTCTTTAAAGATAGTTTAATAAAATAACACTTCATGATTATAATTCTATTTTGTAGGTGTATTATTGAAGTTATTGTTGTCTCGATGAGACAATTTTCACAGCATGCTCATGTTTGCTATTTTATTTAAAAGCATGACAATTGCAATCATGGTGCGATTGTTTCTGGTATATTCAGATTCATACTGAAAACTAAAACTCGCACATCACTCTACCTTACAAAGCGCGTTCTTCCAGGCATTTCTTTTTTCCAAAAAATGATATTCATATATATAATGCAAGCTTTCAGATTCTCTTATAATGTGTCAACAATGTTATCCGGAAATTCCTTTTCACGATTTGTTATACAGGTGACAAAGGGGCAGTATTCGTTCGTTGGGGGAGGAACGACTGTCCTAAAGAAAACGGAACAAACCTCGTCTACTCAGGTTAGCACGTGCTCGCTACAAATGTCTAGCTTAAATGTAGTATTTTGTGATACGTTATTCATATATGTTTATGAATATATAAACAAAAGCAGATAAAATGTGAACACATGTATGATTTTGCTGCACTGATGCCTTCATTTGTCAAAATCTTATAATGCTGCTTATAATGATAATTTAAGAATGCATTTGTGAGAGAGAGAAAAAATAAATCAAGAAAATAATGGAAACAGACATACGGACATGCACGTGATACTGACAACGTCATTTCATACAAATGTTGTATTAAATATTTCCTAATCGAATAAGAAAACATCTTACTCAGATATATGAGAAGTAGTGCAAACGTATATAACGACCATTTGATTAACAGGTAAATATATGCTAAATTAAACAAAAAAGAGGAAAGCATATGCATGTCTATGAATGAAACGTACGGTTTGTCTACCAACTGAACCTATATGGGGACCCCACAAAAACATCCAGCCTTACAACCCTGCATATATGTATGGTGCAGAGTATGAAGATGCGCTTCTATTCAACATGCCAAACCAGGATGAAGACGTGCCATGTGCCGTTTGCAGAAGTTCCTTCCATTCAACGTCAATCATGATCCCCGGGCGTGCGCAGTGCTACCCGGACTGGGTTAAAGCCTATCGTGGCGTTCTGTCAGCTGGAAGTGTTGGCTCCCCAAGTCCAACCCCGTACGCATGCGTCGACGAGAATCCACAGGCGCTGACAGGGGGAGGAATTACTAACAGCGAAGGGAGACTACTCTACCAGGTTAGGACAGTATGTGGTTCTCTACAGTGCCCTCCATTCGAAAACGACAAAGTTCTCTCTTGTGTCTGCTTAAAATGAATTACGATAATGACCTGATGATTATCAATTATTGGAATCACTGACAATTCTGAATTATAATTAAAGATAAAACATTATAAATCAGCCAAATGTTTACTTTGCAAAAAACTGAAATGGGAAAATCATAAGGGTTAATACAATAAATAGTTGTTACATAGTAAATATGTATACAAATAAAATTATATTTGAAAACACATACATGCCTATTACTACTATGGTATATATGTATATTGAAATTATTCAATGTATATAATTGTTACTGTAGGTTGTATTTATACATTTATTTTCAAGTCAATTTTCCCATTCATCACGTCTCTCACTAATTTCTTCGCATCAACTGCAGCTTATTATAATTTAAGATATTCAGATGGGTGTTTATACATTCAGATATATGTTAAGTCATTTTGACATTGAAATCATACCAACCTCAACTAATCTACAAATAGTTATTAATATTATGTAGTGTACATTGTTAAAAAATATTATATTTTAAACCGCCTCAACATATTAAAAATCTTCGGCGTCAAATCGATAGCTCATTCAGCAATCATATTCGTTAAAAATTGCAAAGCAATAAACATATCATATATTTTTTTAATTTAACATGAAGTAAAGAATTACCAAAGCAGCGAAGAAAACAATTATATACTTTTGTACATTTTTTTGAAAGACCGGAATTACAATAAAAACATATGAGAGTTTGGATGTCGGATGCGGAACAGCAAACACACACCACGGTCATTTCAGAGATAACTCAAACAGTTCAGTGCTACCATTCCTATTGGTGAAATAGTTATAGTCAAAACATATTGTTAAAGACATTCATTCGAATATAAACATGAAAAAATATTGAATTTGGCAGAAGTTGCTGACGGCGAAATTGCCCGACGCAAAAACAAATCCCAGCAATTTGATAAACTTAGCAAATCCGCGAAAATGTTGGACCACGAACAGAATTTAGAGTATGAATTACTTGTCTAGAGTACTATTTTTCTTTTCTTTTATTCTCCGTACATTCTTTAAATATTTTCTTTTAATATAAAAAAAAAAACGATGCTTGAGACTTTCGAATCGTCAACACAATCATGATTTGAACTCAACTTCGATAAAACAATGGCAAAATATGAACAAATGAAATATAAACATTGAGACCATTTAATAATTACAAGGAGAATAAGACCAGGTTTTCTATATTATGTAATGCATGCATTGACGAATACTCTTACTGTTTGGATATTGACAACGAATTATAATTCAAAATGGTGTAAGAATTCGCAATGACATAATATCAAAATATCTTGTGACAATGCATCTGGTATTGGACAGATTCTACGACCGATTTGTAACTAGCTTTGGTTTATATATAGTGCTACCACATATTTATCAGCTCATGTACATTGCTCATTGAGTTTCCAGGTCTTACTAAATTCAGTGATATTCCTTGAAATTTTGCCAGTAGACGCCATCAAGTCATTATATGGTTCGTTGTCATAGGTTCCAAACAATCCACCTGTCTTTCCATGGTACCATCCACTCAGAGAAAAATGATATGATTCTGTTTTACTGTTATGCTGCAAACTAAATCCACTTCCGGTCAGGATGATAGTACCACCGATTTTTGTGACGTATACATCGTGACTGCGGTATGGTAGTATGACCAAGGCACCATCAATGCGGACCTGTAACAAAGCATAATGTGTACAAATACAGACAAAATATAATAGTAGCTGAACTCAACTTGGTCGATCGCCGTCGATCAATTAGTTAGAGCGTCAATCTAGAGTTCGGAGGTCCCGGGTTCGATCCCCGTCTGGTCATGGATTTTCCTTTTTTCTACTACTGTGGTGTCTGTAACCAAACCTTGTTCCAAGTAAGGGTGTTTGCTTGGCAAAGGGGTATCCTTACCTGGATAGTAGATAGTGTTCTATTCGGGGGCGAAAACTTTACAGAGAGGAATATAGCGAAACTGGACTGGGTCGATCGCCGGCGACTAGATAATTCAATTGGTAACAAACGTTTGTTCCGGGTTCGAATCCCGGTTTTGCCAAGCATTTTTTCCTCTCCTGTTAGGAGCTCAACGAAAGACAACAGGAACTGACGAGACAGTTTGGTAAAAGAAAATACATCATACATCTCCCAAAAGAATATATGCTATACTTCTTTAAACTTCAAAGATGAAGGTATGCTAGCAAGGTATTTAAGTTTGCTATATTTTCGGACAAAAGAATAACTTAGAGATAAAATATTAATCGAAAAAAACATAGATTAAAAATCAAAAGCTTTATCAACTAACATACGTATTAATCAACGTCAATAAAAACCGGAAGTTATATTTTTATCAAATAAAATAATTTAGAAATTTGAATGGATTTATCTGTGGTAGTACGCCAAATAAATATCAGCAATTATGTTCTGATGCTTGAAATTGAAGCTTTTAGTAACGCAAAATTGAATAACTTTACAAAATCAGGAAAAAGAAAAGTTTAATAACCCGGAATTAATCACTGCAAGTAAAACAGCAAAACAAAAAAAAACGACGTTAACAAGATACATGTCGACCTCTTCAAAATCAACAAAGTGAATGCAATACACAAACCTGTTTCCGAGGAGAGATTTGAACTGTGTGTTGGTGTGTTGTTAGCACGATCTTCACTCTCTGTTTCCCCTGATTCTCCATATAAACAATGAAGTTTCCATCTGTCAAATCTCCAACCAGGAGGTAGTCACATTTGCCTCCAATGGTGTAAGTAGTTCCGTCAAACGTTTTGACCAGCCCATTCGATATAGAAGCAGAGGCTGTAATTCAAAACAAACTTCGCTTTACATGTACATAGTACCTTAATGATTTTACCTTAACAAGACTCAGTCGTAAGTATAAGATAATGTATAATTTCTTATGCATAAACAATGCTTGTGTTTTGGGGTATCCTTCTAGGGTATCTTTCAAATAAGTTATCAATTATTCATTTTTTATAGACATTTCATGAGTATATGCTACACACGTGGCAACATTTAAGTTAGGTTTACCGTTGTTTAAAATGTAGTACTTAAAACCCCGTTAATTCTGCAAGAGATATATTTTTCTGTTCATTTGGCGAGATTCGTTCTCGAATTTAAATATTTCCCTATGTTAGTTACATAGATATTTACATAACATCTTCTTCATCGCGTATAATAGTATCCGCAATTAAAATATGATGACTAGTTTGCGAAGTTCAATTTTTTTTTAATGATAATAAACTTTATTTATTTTACAACAATGATGAAACAAGTTATTTCAACCTATATTAATCACTCTTGTTGGCCCGGATGTTAGCGCCTGGGGGGTCTTAATGTGGGAGGAAACCGGAATACCCGGAGAAAACCCACGTGATCGGGCAGGTGAGCCCAACCTTTTCACGTCCGATCGGGGAGTCGAACCCCGGCCGCTTTGGTGAAAGGCAAGTGCGCTATCCACTGCACCACCTGACCACCCTGACCACCCTTTCTTTATCAACTTAATAAGCTTAATTACAGACAAAACCATTTTTCAGACGGCTAGCGTAAAAATATCAAACATGTAAACCAAAGGAAATTAACTTTTTCTGAATTCCTTGTGTTGATGCTCCTTTTCCCCTTCCGTTGTTTGATTAAGAATCTATCGCGAATCCCTTCCTCAATCAATACCTTGCTCATTACCAGCTATAAGACGCCAGATAGCTGTATTGAAGGTTTCGTTTATGCATAAATGTGAGTATTATACCAGACATGCATATTTCATTTTCAGTTTAATGATAGTGAAATAAGACCGACTAAGCGATTGCCTATATGTGTCATTTAGCAAAGGAAAGATGATCTTTAGACACACATAGGACATTTAAAAAAAAAAAACCGGTACAGTATGCCAAAACTAAACTACACTGCACGTTACCATTTTTCAGTCCTACTTGGACTCGTCGTTGATGCTAGGGACCAAAGAGGTGGAAATTCAAATTATTGATTAAGATTGGTGATGATTTTTATAATAATACCTGTAAATGGTGGAATGAAAGATCTCACATCAACTTCAAAGAAATCTTGCAATATAGATGTAGCTTCTCTTACAGATCCCATCATTGACGTCAATCCAGTGAAGTAATGTGTGAGGTTGACATTTGGAAGGGATTTCAATGAATCCACACCCATGGGCAAGTGTACTTCAGTCTCGAGCTCACCAATAACTGGGTCAAACAGAACAACACCTGTCGATTGTAAGTCACTGAAGGCCTGTTTTACATTATCTATTCTCCTCGTGACGTTTGATCCGGAAAGACTAGCGAATGCATTTATGGCATTCCAGACATCAGCCCATATGTGCCGGAAGGCTGTATACTTAAAATCAATTAAATCTGTCATTGCTGCAGTTGAATCTGAAAGATAAACATTATGCGAGGGATTAATGTAATATCTAATTATAATGAAACAGCAAATAAAGTAAGTCTTATTTATACTTGTAATAGTAAAGTATGATTTTGAAACGTCTTCATTAATAAGCATAAAGTTGTTGTTTTATGGCTTGCATATTCAGAGGAAAGAAAATGTGTTTCGCTTCAGAAAGAGGCGCAACTGATGTCATGAACAATCTAATTAAATGCACGTAAACGTCTTTGTTGCCTGCGTCTGTCGAACCGGAACTTACAAAACGAGTATGAAATTGTTGTTTTCTCTGTATGCAGATATCGGTCATATATGTAAAGCATGCAAACAGCGCCAGCTACCAATTAACAATTATCAACATCACTTAAACTTGTGACGTCATAAAATTACCTCTGACGTAATCGTGGTATTGCAAAACAGAGACATAGCCGTCTTGTAGCGTTCGGGGAAATAAGCGAATCTTTGCAGCTATTTGCCGTAGTACTTCTTGTTTCGTAATCTACGAATCCAAAGGAAGAACGCATTTAAGTTCAAATCAAATACAAAATATCGTTAAAGAAAGAGAAGTGTCAACTACGAAATGTTCAAAATTGAAACATTCTTTCTTTGATCAAACCGAATACCTTATTTGACTTTTCCAGCCATGAATAAATTATGCGTAAAATGTGCCGTCGCAATGAAATTTTTGTATTTCAAACCGTTTAGGCGTCATAACTTTTATTTTCCGTGGTGATAATTAAACACAAAAATGGCCGTTAAAAATGAGATATATTTGGATGCAGACAATTAAACGTCATGTGATCATTAAAACAAACAAATTTTCACCAGAATACATCTTTTTAAGAATCTAATTTCACAATCAATTTCGAAATATGTTTCTGAAGTAAACAGTTGCTGTAGATTTCAATTTGAAAATGAATTTCCTCGAGAATTATTGCGAAAATTTATACATTAAAAAACGCAAGCGTTTACAGCAACAAATCGATAAAAAAAATATCTATAATAATGACACGAGTTCTCCAAACCTCCAGCATTGCACATTCTGACTGAATGTATGTATCAACAATAGCCTTGTTGGGGTATGAAACATGTACAGAAGCAGCAGTTTCCATCCAATTTGAAAACTCGTCGACTCTGTTTATTGCTGTGGTGTAATGCTGTCTGAAATAATAAGGATAACAAAGCTGTATCAAACCTTGACAAATATATAGGAGTTTTTAAGCATCATTATAAAATCATAATTTCTGAATGAAACGATTTAATGGTCGTATGTTACCTTTAAGTGACATGATTCTTACTTCATATTTTGTAATCCGTTTTACCAACGTTTTGCCGTAAAACATTTCAAGGTACATAAACAAATTATTGATTTTTGACGAATCACAAAACAGAGTTATATCAACCACTTAAATAAAGATACATTAAAAAAAAACAATAAAGAAAAAAAAAACTTATCCAATTTATAAACTTTCATTCGCAATTCTCAAACATTCTTGGCAATAAATGAAACATAAACCACCTAATGACTACTTACGATACACGATCAATCAACAAATCTACGACCGCCATGTTCATGCTGAAATCGGCCATTACGTAGTCCTGGTTTATTCTTGTCTTGAGAACGACAATGCTTTGTTGAACTTCCCGCATCTTATCGACAGACAATCGTGAAATAGTGGCAAGTTCTGAGAAGGTATATTGTCTAATGTAATTATATTTTGAGTCGATTTCTTCACTGACGGAGTTTCCCAGATCTCTCAAAGGCATAGAAATGTCAGAGAGTGTTGTTAAGCTTAGTCCATAGTTCTGTAAGGAAAATAAAAATTCTTTATAAACTCAAAGTGATTTGTTTTCTTTGTAAATTAAAGAATAAATATACATTTGTTAAAAATCAAAATAATACTTTAACTTTGTCGAAAAACAATAGTAAAATACGAAACGATGAAACTTGTCATTGTCATTTTCATCATTGTGTCTGCACATTGGTAATTTTTATTAAATATGAACATTTCAATGTTTTACATACAACGCTTGTTACATCAAGCATCGATTTTGAAATTTAAAAAAGGAAAATAGCCAATATTAATACCGTTATATCCTGGACAAGAGCAGGTCTCCAGTTTATGCTTGTGCTAATTATTCTGGAGGAATGAAGTCGCATTGTAATTGATGTATCATTTACTCTTCCTGTGGAATATTCACGGTAAATGGCAGCCCTCATAAAAGTGTCGTTGATAAAATACACTTCAAGGGAAATAACTCTATCTGGAATTTCTGCAAAAATAAAAATCTAATTTCTTAACCTGCGTTTGGTTATTTTTGTTAACCTTTTCATATATATTTTCTGTCGAAGTTGGAGATCTAGCTATGATACATATAACATTAATTGATGAGGTTGTAATATTAACTACCAACGCCTGCCATGATACCAATAGCATTACTGTAACTGGGTTGTATGGGGGGGGGGGGGGAGGTGTTACGGTGACTTATTTTTCGAGGTTCCTGTTTTAGCTCCAAAACAGTCTCTTTAAACATCACCTTACGGTAGTTATCTACATTCCTTTCTAAGGAATTGCACAAAAATATGTCAAATCATGTAAGTTCTGCCTTTTTACAAAATGTTAAGCCCTTGAAAATGAAAGTTTACAGTATAGAGTCTCATCATTAGAGGTATTTCAGTGTCTTTTTCCACCGACCAAATGGCAACGATAACATTTTATCACAGAGAATATACAGCTGTAGCTTGAGGTAAATACGTAGTCGATTGATAGGATTCAAACATTTCAATACCAACGGCCAGAAAATAGTCAAAAGGGATCGGATATCAGAATGAGCCTATTTAAGGATCCCCGTCACACTGCATTAAAAGTGACGTTTCTGTTATAACTGTGGCGTTGGTAGTTCAGTTGGTTAGATCGAAATTTTAACATTCTGAAAGTCCAGGGTTCGAATCCTGGGTTTGCAACGATGGATTTTCACATGCACAACGAGTCCAATGATTGTATAATAAAATTTTGTTTATTTCATCCTAATTGTATTTTTTTCTCATAAAAGTCACGCAAGATTTACTTCTATTTTCAGGAATTATTCATTAAATCTACTTATAGTAATGCCGGAGCAATGCATAGTTACACCATCATTTGGCAGTATTACAGGGATCATTGAGTCCCAACATCAGTGTACGGTATGGAAACGTACAAACATATGTTTAATTATTGACATATTTACCAATTCTTCCATCAATGTACGGTTGGGTTGGATCAACGTTTAATTCCAAAACCATTGGCGTCTCATCCACCGTGTTGTGCAAATATATCCCATATGGACTATCTGTATGGACTTGTCCGGAAAACCTCATTAGTTTTATTGGTGACATAATCTGCAAAGGAATCACATTGTAAACATTGTCATATTTTCCTTAATTACAATTCACGGCCTGTAATTATTATGTATGAATTATATACATTTTTCACATTTGATAGTTCACTTATATTACAATGAGTTTTTCAGCACCACAGTTGCATTTAATGTGGGGAAATCGGTGCTGACAAAATTGATGGCGGTGTGAAAGTTTGGCGGCACAAAAGGTGTCGATACATCGAGGTTATACTGTATATAAATTGTTATCAGTAATGAAATCATGTCGTCAAAGTTAACGTAAACCATGTATTTTAACAATTACCTCAAACGCCGCTTCCGTCAATGCATTGTTAATCGTTCCTTTAACTCGGATATCTTTGTTCTCGTTGTCTGCGTTAAGGTATTGAATGTCTGTGCCGGTGAAATAAACATCGTTTATATAACCAATGTGGGACAATAGCTGCACATTTACGGTCGTAATCAGGTGTTTGATTCCAAAAATGAAACTGAAATTGCGTCCCATGTCTGTAAGATCGTCTTCTACACGCGAATACACCACCATATGTTTGTCTGCATCTTCAGAATTTCTCATTTCGATCATTCCATCATATAGCATATTTCCACTGTTATGCATAACAATTGAATGTATTTCATGCACCTGAAAGAAAAAAATGAAGTAGTGAAATTTGACACAACTTCTATCAAACATAAGTCAACAATGTTTCCAAGATTATTTTACATGCATATGTTATGTTATTGTCCCTTTGTATTTTAAGGGGATAAGAAAATATCTCGTAACAATCGTAATGTATTTGGATATAATTTGTTATCAAGTTTGCGCAAAAGCATGTCATTTTTCCCAGTTTTCAAGAAAACATTAACAACTTGCCTTCCCAATTCTTGGAAAAGTCCATGAGACTTTCATAGTCGTTGATTGTTTTAGAGATGAAATACATCCCTGTACTTTAAGCAGCGCCTCCTCACCGGAAAGAACCTCCACGCTTGTGTTCCGTGTCGTGTAATTGCCACTGCTATAAATATTATCAACTTGTAGTGCTCGCGAGCCAAGTTGAACTAACAAATGTTCATGAAGAGCTTTTGTTTGCAAATAGTATTTATCGTTGGTTTTGTGTATAATTCGAAATAGAGTAGCACCTTCAATGGTTAGCATGATCGTCCAGCCGTTGGTCAGATTACTGTTAATATCCAAATTATTTGTCATTCTTGCACCTATGTCAGAAACGTTATCTAGGTGTTTGTTTGATGCTTTGTTTTCACATAAGAACAATCTTATTGAATATGGTTTTTGAATTTTCAACGAAAGTAGACATCCGTCATTCTTGTTTAAAGCAAATTCCAGAATCGTTTGGTTACTATTTGTTGCGGTGAATGTAACAACGATGTTTGACGTATTACTTTCCGTCATCATTGGACTGTCTGCCTTTTGAGCAAGAATAGTTATCCCCGACGGGTTATCGCGCTTCACATTCATACTAAGTTCATGTAAATCTCCCTCAACAGAAGCTGCTAAGTTAGCAAAAGATACAAAACGTTTTTTCCAAAATAATCCTAAAGATCCTTGCAAAAAGTCCAGGCGTGGCAATATCGCTTTTAAAGTGATGTTCACTACGAATCCTTCTGAAGAAATGTGATTGATATAAATTCTATATCCCCTTGGTGTTCTATTGTGGAGGGCAATTTCCACCTTATTTACAAACATATCGTTGGTACGAATATTTAGAAAAGACACAGACACGTTTTCATATCCAGATAATGGAGTCCTCACCAACAAACTACCTTCTTGAAGGGAACAGTTGAGAGCAAGTTCAATATTTTTTCCCGTAGCATATATGATCTTTGTATAACTTGAAAAGCTATCACTTTGTACTTTGTTATCGTAGATAGCTGATAATTCTTCATAACCAGATACAGGCGTTTGAATATAAACGATCCCGCTTGGTAATCCTATGTCTATCGTCACACCATATACAGAATCAGTTTCTCTAGAAGCTTCCAGAAATAATGAAAGATGATCTGGTTTTAAATTACGGTTGTAGGCAAAATTAAGGTGTTCATAGCCAAAATACGGTGTTTGTATGGTAGCATTTCCGGATGTTATTGAAAGAGAAACGTTTGCAACAAAGTTCTGTCCGTTGTGTTTAAGTTTTCCGTCAAATACGAATGTGTTTGATCGAAACTTGTTTCTGAAAACAGCGAGTGTTTCCTCATATCCATGTAGAGGTGTCTTCATGCCAAACTTTCCACTGATATCATTTCTCATAGAACCAAGCACATCGATTTCAAATATCTTATCCGGTTGATGAGATATTTCCACATGACTGGCCAGGTTATCATTTGATAGGAAATGTCCAAACATAAGAGATAAATGTTCATAGCCAGCTAATTGTGATTGGAGAGCTATACTTAAATTAAACTTTCTGTGTGAGAAAAATGAAATATTTGAATCAAACACGTGCAATGGGGAAACCCTCAGAAATACACGGTTTACAACCTTTTCGTGTGTGTTTTTGTAATCGAAAGATCCAATGATATCTTCTTCGATCTGAAAAGGATTTTGAATGGCGAAAGAAACATGCGATTTGCTGTGCAAGTCAATTTCCAGGTCACATGTTATTAATTTATTTCTATAACGCACTTCAGCATTTGTAATCACAGCGTCTCTACTATAGTTGAACGACAGAAAAACACTAGTATCTTGGAGTTCACTAAATGACGATTGAATCCGCAAAAGTCCATTTGTTAAATTGTTTGACAATGTCATTTGAATGTTTCGTATGCTGTCGGAAACCGTTCGCACCAGCAACGTTCCCTCGGCATTAATCGACAGTTTAGCAAATACCAGTTCCACGTCTTTATGAAATAAATCAACAGCATATTCTCCTTCATGTGCTTGGAATGAAGCATTAATTGCAGACGTGAGTGGTGAATCAAAAGCGAGTAATCCTGTGTGCTCTGTCTCGTTTATAAGATGAATATGCAGTTCTACTTTCCTGTTTGTATTGCAGACTACTAAACCACTTGTATGGAATCCATCTATTCCTCTTGCGTGACTGATTTCCATTTGCAAGTTATTAAATCGTTCAAGTGCAGTATGGAGAGAGATGTTTACATCGATGGCAGATGGCAGGTCACAACTTATATTTATATATAAATGTTGCATCTGTCCATGCATCATTTCGACTTGGGACTGCATATGAGTCATAGTTCCATTGTGACTTAATGATATTATCATATCTTCAGTGAATGATGTTATGAGTGATCCACTTGCCATTATGCCATTTATAACATTTACGTCAATATCTCCAGTTAGTCGATGTTCGTTGAAAACAATATGTACGTCAGTAGAAAACTGTCTTAACGTGCCCTGTTGCATTACACTGCATTCAAGATGTCTGGCCTGAGCAAATGGCGTGTCAACAGACAGCGTGAGTGCAGTTCGAGACTCAGTAGAAACAACAACATCCGTTCCAAATTGAAGTCTGCCATTGTAATTGAGATGTAGATGTGACTGAAAAGCAGAAAACTGTCCATTGTATGTTAATGCCCCAGTGACGTCCTTGTACCAAGGAGTTTGAACAACGATTTGGCCAATAACGCCATTAGACATATTCATTATCACATTGCATTCAATGGCTTCCTGATCAATTGACATCTGGATGCGTCCTTTTAGATTATTATTTTCATTCGTGTAATTTACCACAAGGATGACATGCTTCATATCATCAAATGGGGCCGTAATATCGAGCATAATGTCTTTTCCATTTAACAAATATACAGCCATATTTATGTCTGTCGTCTCTTTAGAATCAGAACCACTTTCAAAGTGATATTGGTAACTGGATTGGCGAGAAGAGTGAAAAATCGTCGCATTCATTCTCTCCATCGATGAAAACGGACTTCTGAGAATAAGTCTACCGGAAATGTCATCAGTGGTGTCAAGTTTTGTGTCTAGAACAACACTGTCCTTGTCATATTCTACCCGGATTACTGTCTGGAAATCCTGCAGTGAACCCTCGTGAGACAAATAGAGTTTGGCAGGCTTCGTCCAATTGGATGTGAAATCTCCTGAGCCCTTTATTTTCGGTAAAAGTGTGCATTTGAAATTTGCGTTGGCTACGTCAATTCTTCCGTATGTTAAATCGGCTTGGGTCACAATTTTTCTTCTTCTTCTGGAAATCAGGGTAGACAAACGTATATCTTCTGCGTTTGGAAAACGGACGACCAAAAGCGCTTCATAATCCCTTAGTGCACTGTATGTGAATTCCATTTCATAGACACTGTCAACAACCATTACTTCCGTACGAAGTTTGAAGTTAATGCTCGCACCGACGTATTGAAACCCGACACTTAATCTTCTATAACCAACAAATGGAGTCATGAAAGCTATTTCACCAGCAATCGATTCCACAACATCAAATCGGGCAAAACCAATTATTTGTTTTTTGCCAATCCCAATAAGTGATCGGCATTCAAACTTTTTGAGGGAACCTGTGACAGAGATTCCAGCTTCGATTTTGTCGTATTTCTTAAATGGTGTAACAATTGCAAGACCAGCCGATCTTGTTAATGGAACTGAAAAATCCAGATTTGCTGAAACCGTGAGTTTCCGTTCCCTTGGAAGATTTACATCTAGGAAACACTGATAATCCTCTTGTTTTACTTCGTGGGACAATTTCATCGTCAACTTCTCATATCCTGAGAAAGGTGTTATGAGAGACAATGATCCGGTTAACGGTTTCAGACTGAATTGAATATCACCAAGGAATTTTTTGTTGTTGTTGATAAAGATTTCCGCCCGACACTGAAATTGAGTCCTAGACCCAGAGTGCGTATAAAATAATCTGCGTTGTTTGTATTTAGTGAGAGGAGTCTGAAAGTTCATTTCTATGCTGACAGGTCTCAATGTAAATCTTGCTGTGCCGACAATCGTTGACTTGCCTATCCCAATTGACGCTTTTGTGTCAAAAGCTTTTCGTGAACCTTGATGGTAAACTGAAGCATGCAATGTTTTGTATCCTTTCAGTGGTGTAACGATTTGAATAGAGCCTTCCAGATTTGGAATGATTGTGAACATTGCAATGATGTCAAATTTCGCATTTCCGTACTTGAAATTAGCATTCGTGTTGAAATTTGTTAGACGTCCACGATGAACAACTGCTGCGTTGATCCGTTTGAAACCAGAAACAGTCAAAGACAACAGCGCTCTATTCGTGAATGTTTTGTCTGTACTTAACTCAATGTCACCTTCAAACATGCTCTTAGACCTGCGCTGAAATTCCCATTGTGTCTTAAAATACCGAAACGTCCTTTTATGAAAAAATCCAGCGCTTACGTTTTCAATATAGGAGGATTTCACAGCAAAATTTCCAGTTATGTTATTCTTCCACCCGAAACTCGCATCCCCAAATAAAACTTTTGTGAAGCCGTATTTTACTTCAGCGTGCGATGCAATTCTTGACGGAAATGTGAAATGACGTAAGATGCCAACCAAATCTTGTGTAAAAGGTGTCTTTGATAAAATTACAAACTCAGCATTTTCTCCAAACACTATCTTTAAATCTGTTTCAAACATTTTCCACGGGTGGTACTGTAGCTCCATATGAATATTAATCGGGTTTTCATTTTGTAGGTAGACAAGCCTAACATCTTCTTTCTGCGGTATTCGTAATAGAAGCGCTCCTTCTATTTTACCTATATTGCTAAGGATGGCATCCAGATCAATATATTTGTTTGGGCGGTATTGAATATTTACATGTGATTCAGCATGAAAGTTCTTTAAATTTCCCGACAGAGTCACGTTTCCCCTCATCGTACGAACTATTTTGTAATTTGTTGACACCTCAATGTGAACGAATTTAATGTCGTCCCATCTGTACCGGTTCTCCATGAAAATAATTATCTTAGACTTGTGACTGGCAGCTATGGTACTTACGAGTTCCTGTGATGCATTCGATTGTTGCAATGCTAAAAGAAAGTCTTTCGACTTCGGTGTACGGATTGCAACATCCCCATTATAAAGTCCGTTAATTTTGTTCCACATACACGAAACATGAACATGTTTCTTGTTTGGCCATTGGAATTCGACAAGACCCGAGTATGGATAGTTAAGATATCGCGCTACAGTCTTCAAAAGATAAACTTTGTTCATGACTTGTGCTGTGTGACTTGATTCGATGCTGATACCGTCTAACTGGATTTGATTTGCAGCAGAAAATAAAAGCTCTGTCCTTCGTCGCAGTGTGAAAGAGTTATCCAGTCCTTGCGTGCTGTGTGTGTGCATTGCAAACATTTCCACATTGGGGAGAACGTTTCCCACTATCTTAAACCTCAGGTTGAATGTTCCTCTTTCTATGGTCAGTGCACGATCCATATCAAACTCAATTTTCAAATTTCGTTTTCCTAGTGTAGAGTTCAGGTGAGTTATTATCTCTGACTGTGTATTAATATGATTCCAAGAAGAATGAAACTTTTTTGACAAAATCTGACATGTAATAAATCCAGAATTCTGCACCTGCCATCCGTGCTGATCGTGAAGCATTTCTCCTTCGTATTTGATACCGTTACCATTTCGCAGCAATCTGAAATTATTACTAAATCTTCTGCCGGCATCAACATGTTTACCAGTGATAATAATTGAGCTAATATCAGGAAACGTTGATTTGACACCAAATGTCCCGCTTACGTCTCTTAAATATTTTGTTCCTCTGTTGTATCCTTTCAAATTAATTTGAATCGCATTCCTGTTCCAAGAGAACTTCGTCATAGTAGAAAGACCGCGTTCCATGATATGCACACATTCTAGTGTAAGAACTTGAAAATGCTTTAACGTCGATTTGAAACTTATATCACCCACTAGATATGACATGGATACTGGTTTTCTAATGATAACAGATGCTGAGATTTTTTTCCTGGATTTTGTGTGTACATTGAATTTCGTTGAATAGCGTTCCCGATCCGAAATATGACTAGCCACCATTGATATAAACCGATAGCCTCTTAAAGGAGAAGTGACCTTGACTATTCCTTTGACATTTGTATTTCCATTTATTCCGTCATTACGAAATGTTCCATTTACAGTTAAGCCTTTGAGCGTTCCCCACTGAATGTGTGCACGAGACCGGAAGTCGTAGTCACCGTGTAGATTAAAATCGGCCTCAAACTGACCTAGAGGTGATTTCTTCAATATAGAAAACCCGAAATTGTCAGCGTTAACAAAGGCTAAAAGGTGTAGTCGCCGAACAGGACTGTTAATGGTTGCCCACATGGCATTGGTTCGAACTGTGTATAAAGGCATTCTCGGAATAAAATTTACTTCTAATACGATATGTCTCGGTGGAAATTTGATATCTGTTGTAAATTGTATTTCCCTATTTTGAAACACAAGTGAATGAGACAGCGCATATTTCCTCCCTGCTAAAGATAGTTCTGATAGTGAACTGATGTTATTTATGTCCATCAGATACCTTCCTGAAAAGCGCACCCGTCTATAGTCCACGAAATGAACGTCGATTGAGCATTGAATTTCTCGTCTAGATGGCATTCGAAATACTGTCGAAATGATGTTTTTCTTACTAGGTTCCCATTCAGCAGTCATTCTGTTTTTGTATATACCATCATCGTCTTCTAATAAATCATAACCAACTTTGATGTCCCGTCCAATGTAAGATAGCAGAATGGATCCAAACAGTGCCTTTCTGGGTGTGTTTCCTTTTTTAACTCGAACTGTCAATGCAAATGGTTCCGCAGGGCCCGACGCGTAGCTGACTGAACTTTCCATAGATCTTTCATTGTGTGTATGTCCTGCATTGAATCGTACATCTATGCCCTGTTACAAAGTATAGATATGAATTGTTATACTTAATATTATTTACAGGAAAGATCAATATTAACACAGCTCGAATTTTAATAAAGGCAATTACGTTATCACCAATTAATTTATTTTTTATTTTCTTAAAGATTAATATACTATAAGTTACTACCTGTATACTGTTAAAGGTAACTAAACTTCTTTTCGATTTGTTTACTTCTTTATCTTATCAATAAAACCGTATTTGCCGAATCCAATTCAAGTGTGTATCACTACATATCTAAATACTTAAAAACTTATTTGCCTAACCCTATTTAAGTTTGTATCACTGTATAAGATATATATTACAAAGTTTATAATCGAACCAGGTGTTACCTGTAATAAGTTTTAACTTACCTTTGCCGGTTGTCGATAGGTTGAATTTAGAGATACTGTTGGTTCGGACCATGTCAGCCGATGGACCAAAGTCGTATACAACGACACAATCTTGTCAGTGCCCTTTTTGTCAACTCCGTACTTTATGTTAATTCCAACACTGGTGGTCCTCATATTGTGTGTAAGTTCAGTACTGACGTCAGTGTTGTATTCAGACTTTTTCTTGAAATGTACATTTCTAAATTACAAATAAATTGATAAATATTAATCATTATTTAGGAGTAAAAAAGTTTATCAGTATTGGTAACATTACTGAAATTTACATTTCTTTCTCCGCTAGTTATGCTCACATTAATTTTTAATTTTCAAGGAAAATTCAGTTAAATCATTTGCAAACCCTTTATATAATTCTGTTGATAACGCATTTGAATTCATGCTTATAATTTAAATTTCAACTCAAAATATGTTATAGGAAACAAGACAAATTCTACAGAAGCAAATAACCATCCAGGTCATTTCAGTTTTAGTTGAAACCTAGATTCATTTCAAGGAAATAGCCATGTAAAGAGTGGCTAAATGTTCCAAACTTGATAATAACTGACCATTTTTTAATTAAAAAAAAAAGTTTAAACAAAAGAATAATCCTTCACATATACTTACAATGTTCCCAAAACTTCAGTCAGATATTTAGTGAGAGCAAGGTTTGCTTTTCCATTGATGGTGATTTTGTCTCTGATCACTCTTGGTATGACGTAATCCACTGATGACCGGGTAATGATAGCCTTACCTCCCCTTACAACTACGCTGGACTGCACTTTGGTGTTGATATATGGACTACTTACATCAACCTTAGTTTCGTATCTTTGATTTTTCTTACTCCCAATTTTTCTTATTCTACCTGTTAATTAAATATAAAACAACATTTGGGGATGACTATCAGTCAACTTCAGGTAAAGGATGCAACGAGGACGATTATTTACTGACCTTATAATCAAGCTATTTGAAAAGACATCCAAAACTTCCATGATTATAATATAAAACATGTTGCTACCTTTTCCCATAAATATTTGATGTTGATAAATATACTTTGAACAGTTTGTTTTTAAATATTGAAATTATTAACACAAACAAGGAGCATGGATATTTTTTTTTAAATATATACTTCTTACTTTTTTATAATACCTTGATACAGATATGAATTGTTTAGGGCATAGACAGTCCTAAATGTAGCAATTTATCAATATTTTGCCTCTAAGACTCTTTATCTACTTGTAGAATACAAAAGCAGCATACAAAACATTGTGACGCCTTCCTTCGTGACTTTCCGTAAAATGAATCCCATGGTGACAGTTTTTCCGGGCCTATATTCAGCTGATCCATCAAACATAAGCACCTCCCTCTTTGGTGTGCGTACGGACATAAAGGGGCGGTACTTGACAGCCCTATTGCTCGTTATCTTATGGAGCCCTGCGCTTGCCCTAAACGTCTTCCCTGGCTCAAAGCTGATACTACCAAGCATGGAGCGAATCATGCTTTTGTTGTTTAGGGTAACTATACAAAATTAAAAAGGAGACATATGTAGTATCATTAGCACTAAAAGGCAAATACTACAAAAAAACACATCAACACAACGACTGATGAATAATCATTAAAATAGCTGTGTTGAAACACAATAATAAGATACATACATTTTTCAGGAGGATAAGAAAATAAGCTTAGAACTTTTACACATTCTTCTCCAAAAACTCAATGCAATGGTCCACAAATGGTCCCCATAAGCTCCATGAACAGGGGAGATTATTTTGTTTCTACTGAGAAGTTTACAGTCATGAAATTTGTCATAGATCTGTCTTTCGTAATAATACCAAACAAACCTTTCGCCATTACTGGCGAGGATGTTAATCCAGAAAGCACCATATCCATGTCGATTGTTTTAAATGGTAGATATACGATGTTACCCTCGAGCCTTATGGGATCGTGTATGGGTAGATGTAGGTCAAGCCTGGGAGTGTAAACAAAGGAATGGCCCCGACGACTGCGAAGCACCTCGGCATTCATATAGTAATCGTGATTCGAATCGACGGATATTCTACCGAAAAGCCGCCTCAGAGAACGGGTATTTTGTAAAGCGCCTATTTAAAACAAAAAGTACTGATATTATGTAAAACGGAGGTAAAACATCAAACATGAAAATTATTATAGAATTGGATTTGATTACCTTCGAATTGGCCTGCTTACTTAAATCTATATGGAATTGTACAATGATAAATTTGATAGGTAATATTTAATTTCCAAATTCAAACACATGTAATACCTGGAACGGGAACATGCAATGAGGACATCGATTTTTTCACATGAAATATGTAGAGTCATTCGAGTTTAAAACTATAAGTAAAAGTTTAAGTGAAAAGGTATTACATTTTTTATACAAAATATAAATCCTAAAATCACAATTACCATTGAATGTCGCATTCTTCCAAGGTGAGAATAGGTTCAGAGTAACAGACGGGTCCATCATAATTATCGCTAATTCTGCCCCTATACGTCGATCTATGACTGAACCTGGTGTGTCAACTCCGATTCTTGCTGTTACGGCCTGATTTGTCTAAATATAAAATTAACACACACTGCAACCTCTGTGAAATACTCCCTTGGCTTGAAGACATCCTAAATGCGAATCAAAAATACAACTTTTTCATTTTTCAGAGAGACACATATTTTTGTGTGAATTCTTGAGAAGAGTCTATCATAATTTAAATATCATAGTAATATAAATATCCACTTCTAAATGATAATTGCAACTTATTATTGATTGGTTTTGCGAAACGGTCTTCGGTATTGACAACAGGCCCTTATTCACCAAACCTTTCTCATACTCAAGCATAAATTCTTTGCTGAAGACAAAGTTCTTGTAACTCTCTTAAATCTTGTAATACGGTCAAAAAATGTGTAAACATTGAAAAGGTTTTAGCATCTCCGAAATCGTCCATGTCAAAAGAAAATTGAATAATTTATTACGGGAACAAGAAATTGGGGCTGAGCACAGAATCGGAGTTTGAGAATGAGAACTGTTTCATAAGTACGTGCCAATGTGTTATCATACAGCTTATTGTTTTCATCTATCTATGGCATTTAGTAAAACACTTTACATGATGAAATATGCAAATTTAGTATGAAAAGAAAATAGTGTAGTTACTTTTACAAACTTTGCCTCGAATTTGTACCCCGACATTGTGTCCTTTTTCAGCAACTGTACTTTCATGTGCATTGGTCCCGTCAATGGAAAATAGGGTGCTTCCGTCTGCAGAGAAGCATTCGGATATTCTATTTCACCACAGAGTTGAAGTCCAATACACGTTCCGACTATATCCCCAGTGCAAAGCCGATGGGACTGTTTGTTAGCTGTAATTTGTTCTCGCTGGCTATTGTTCTTAATGATAAAGACAGCCGTTCTAAAAAGGTAATACAGCATCCATAGTTACCAATCGTTGTTGACTTAACAATGTGAAATGTGAATATATATTTTTTAAATAAATAGGACATTTCAGATGATTGACGTTGAGTTTGTTGTATGGACAGTGACAATTATTTTGTATGAAAGAGATTGGGGAACAAATTTTAAGTTATTGTACTATATAATGGGGATTACTGTTTAATTATATGATAGCCAAGCAAGGTGTGTATTTATACATCGTTCGTTTTATTTTCATTTTTATATAAGTGTTTCTTGTTATAGTTGTTTATGATTAAGGTTTTTTTCTTTTACTTATAAAACAATGATACGAAGAAAATAAATTAACTTAGTTAAGGATCCCATATTCTAAAAAGCACATCATACATGACGACACTGACTGTCTTTTTTAATCAAGAAACTTACCAATTAAGCCATAATGTATCTACCATACAGTGAAACGTTCCCTATGGTAATTAGTATACTGCTTATCAACTCACTTGAAACTGAGTATCTCTATTTTCTCACGAGGCATGTCGAGTTCCAGTTCAACATTTTGACCTTCAATGTACTCAATCTTGCCCTGCAAAACTGTACTGGTGTGGAGATTCGATACAACTTTCGTTCCACTTCTTGTCACGAAGGCGTCCAGGCTCATCAAGCCCGACACATCGACTGAGGCACTGAAAATATTTGTGTTAATAACTAATTACATTTTTATTCAAAAACAAAAACAAAAACACTATCATGATCTATTACCATCTGCTATGTGAAAAATCCTGAGTTGGCAAACAAAACAAATATATGCAACAGAAATAGCCGTTATGTTTGAGCATATTTGCTACAGAGCAATTCAAAATATTCCAAATTATAATTAAACACTTTTTTTTTAAGAATTACTAAGTGAATGGAGGATATTTCTACTTTGGAAAGTGTGAAAAATAGCGTTATACAAATGTCAACAATTGTACAGTAATATTAGGCTATATAACAACAATATTAGCCTTATGACTTGGTCTGGCAATCCACCGAAGGATCAAATACGGTGCATTATAGCGATGTTTTCTTGTGTATGAATATGAATACAACACATTAACTCGAGGTTAGATTATGACGCCACTTTTATAACTTACAATGCTATACTAGGCACTCTATTGCATATGACTTTGACTTCAATAAGTTCTTATTCTGTATACTAGTAAGTACCTTGGTTGGATCGCTCCATTAATGGAAACACTTCTCGGACTGATAATGAGTTTCCTCAGGTCCATCTTTCCCAAAAGCTTCATATCAATCGTAGCCGCTCCGTTGGCGGTAAGGCTTAATGGGAACCCGGCACTTGTTGGAATGGTCAAACTACTATCCAGAAACAGGACGTTTTGTGTTATCGTGTGTTCCTTATTCTTTGACATGCTGATCAGCATCTCAAGTATGTTGAATCCCTCACCGAATATCGGCCTTCTTCCGTCAAATCTTGTAAATCCAATCTCTTGCCCAAACACCCTAGCATAAACACTTCCTTTTAACTCTGTAGCACGTGGTAACTAATAAAAAGGAAAGTGTCATATTTATTCATTCATTTAACAATCCGGACGTTTCAAGTAAATGTTTTTTCATGCTGTCCTTCATGTAACGTTTTAAATGATATCAATTTATTTATCACCATTTTAATGTGTTTATAAGTCGATTGCGTAGATGAAAATAAAGGGGTTGCTAGATTATCAGAATACTTTGATTACCATTATTTTTTTCAAATTTTTTTTTTTCGAGATTGATCAAAAATAACGTTTCAATTTCGAGTAGAACAAATCCGAAGGCTTTTGGATTTCTCAATATTTCCAAAAAAATGATTATTTATTTAGTTGTCTTTGTCAATAAAATGTAGCTTTTAGATAGTCTCCAGATTATGATTTACATTAAATATTTTAAAACTTTGCAGTCACTCAGACGTAATAACATAAACCATGTACACGCATACCTTGCTTCCGATATCCATCAGTTTCTGAAATCTGATAGAACTTGCAATATGTTTAGCAATCTCGTTGGCGGCTCCATTCGAAAAATGTCCATTTGGGCCAAAATAGGATTCAAGAAAGGTATCTAATCCTTCAAATCTGCCGCCAATGTCAAGAAGGTTTACAGATCGTCCAAATAAGTCAACTGTCAGATTCGCACTTAATGACCTCGGAACAAAAGAGGAGGGAGACCAGACGACATTACTTTCAAATGAGGAGCCAATATTGTATTGCTGAAGAAAAATAGATTTTTCAAAGTTGTGAGAAAACTTTGTCTTGTCGAGATTGAACTTATTTCCAAGTTGAACTGCTGTGAGTATATTTCTAATGTTTTGTCTATGACGGTTTGATGTTTCATTCAGGTTTTTGAGATGTGACCACACAAAAGATCCGACCTGGTTGACTTCTTCGTCCTCCAATACTGTCTGGACCATGTCGAGTGTTTGTTCATCAGTACATTGCATCGAGGCGAGGTAGGCGGCGATTCTGAGCTCTGGATCTTCAGTTTTGTTTGTAAACATCAGCATGAGATTGTATCGCTAAACAAAATAAAACTTTAGAATTAATTATCATAGCTATTTTTATAACGCATATCCAAATCTTTGTCCGTTAACCAGCTAACGCATCGCAATTGTCTGTTGGTATGTTTCAATACAGGCGATACGTAAAATCGCGATGGTCATGTTATAAAATGTAACATTTATTTATTTCATAGCATTTATGAAGATTTTTTCAACTTATATTAAGCAGTCTTGCTGGCCTGAATGGAAGCGCTCAGGGGATCGAAATGTGGAAGAATCCAGAACACTCGGAAAAACCAAAGAAGGTGATTCATTACATATTATTGTTTTATCTATTATGTGAGATCATTGTAAAATTACCTCATTGTAGATTGATCAGAGTGTGCTGTGTTTTTTCCGATACTGTATTCCGGGAAATTTTCACTTCAGTTTCATTTTCGCTTTTTTCGCCCTCCGTAATGAGGGCGAATTTATTATAACAGCGATAAATTGTTAACAGCTTTATATGCAGAGTAAAGGGTGCATTTGATATGGACGAAAAAATATTTCACCGTTGAAAGGCGAAAATTTTACTGCGCGAAAATTTTCCAGTATACAGTAAACAATGGATGAAAAGAAGGCTAACGTATTACAATGATAATACTGTAAAGATGTTGAATGCATAACACCATTTTTCGATAAATAACCCCAGTGTACGAGCTATTCTGTAGTAATCATTTTCGTGGTAATTATTAAGAAAGTTAGAACACTATTGGTTGTCGTTAGGTGAGTTTGAGCAACCTGATAATCTAAACCGACAACAAAGCGATGTATTTTTATACGAGTAATGTACAATGTATTTCAGTTAAACTTTTCAATGCACATCCAGATTGTATAACGAACATTTTACATACCTCAACGTTACATGGGAAATGACGGAAGGCATCTATTGCAGCGAGTCGAACTTCAACCGGATTTTCTGATTTTTCAGAACAGCTGTTGATCAATTGAACAGTTTGATTTGACTGTCCAGTGTTTCCGATTGCGCGGAGGCTAAGAATTGTCTGTAATAATGAAATAGTACAATTGTAGTTAAAAGCAAAGGACACATAGAGCACAATTTGTGTTACCATTGTTTTTAATCAATATCCATGATTATCAATAAATTGTAACATTTGTTTTGGTGAAAACTTACTTCTTTATATGATATGAACCCCTCTTTATGTAATAAAAAGAATAATTAAAAAAAACAAAAAAAAACATATATCTTTCTTCATGACAAATAAAGTTATAATTATATGAACGTCTCTTTGTGTAAAAGAAAGAATCAATAAAGACAAAACAAACAAAAAACACAAACAAAAATAAAATTGATTATTGAAAGTTGTGACATACGGACTTTATTACTATTTTGCTTACACGCATAAAACTAGAAATCTCGTAAACCATGGTTCATAAAGCGATTACCAAGAGAGTGTATTTGATAACAACCGATTGTAGAGTACAGTTGTTCAGTGTTTCCCATAGTAAGCTTAAAAGGGCATCTTGAAGGAGATCAAGGGGAGATCATTTATTTAGAAGAGTATTCCAGACTCTGTCAGATTTTACATTGACTTGCTCTAAAACCCTCCTTTAAATAAAACTATGCTGTTGATACCGACCATTTGTATGTTGTCCTCGTCCACAAAACATCCTACTGCCATCTTTTCCTTAAGTGCGTTCATGATGTTGTGAATGACCATATCACCATCACAAGATGTACTGCTGCAGTAGGCATGAACGAGAGACGACACGGGTAGAAGAGCATTTCCACTACTCAGAGAAATAAGAGGCTGTAGAAGATAGATTTTCATAACACATCGGAATTGAACTTAAAACTAAATAAATCATATTAAATAAAGAGTAGATTCTTCCGGAAAATCTGTTCATCCTAACTCTTTCTTGGTGAAAGCTAAATTGTTCCGACTGATAAGCATGTTCTAGAGAGAACGTCCTCCATCACAATTCCTACCAAAAATAAATGAAATATTTTTCCTAAACTTTTTCCTAAACCTATTTTTATTTTTTCAGGAAATTCAAGAATCATACCACCTTTATACACGCAAATTAATTCTCCATCAAAATAAAACGTTCTTTACTGTATGTAAAATTGTATATGCACAGAACGTTTATGATATAAAAACCAATTGAACATTTTGCGGAAGTAAGAGTTAAGTCTATTCTATGTCCGTGAAAAAGATGTAAGTATGGCATTTCAAAGAATGTTTTATTTAACAACGAATTTATTTAAACTAAAAAGAACAATTAGTGGTATATCGATATTAAACATGCCTGTCGGCTTTGGTGGTCACTCTTTTGTCAAATTTTTAATATATCATACAATGCACCAATTTAATTTTTATAATAATTAACATGATAAATGATAAAAGTTATCTTTCCATGTTTTGTGCTGTTATGACCAAGATAAAAAATATAGTGCAAAATTCTTCGAATAGATATATATTTTACATAGTTCATATTTGTAAACACTCACCGTCAGTTCTCTCAGCATGTCCTTTGTTGGGGATTGCACGAAAGACAAGGTTGTCAGCCATATATCAGTTTCCGGTCCCGTGACATCTTCACTAAGTATCAGTTCCGTCATCAACCGCAGGGCGTCAACACTTCCGGTCACTGGCATGGCGTCCAAGAAGAACTTTCTATAAAATTGGAATTGGCAAATCGTTTAATATTTTTGGTAAATTGATATATATATATGGATTGTCTTTTTCATTCATTCAAATTTTATATTGGTAAATTGATCTGGTTTTCTTTTAGATTCTTCCGAATTTGAAATTGGTTGATTAATATGGTTTGTCTTTTTCATTCTTTAAATTAGCGTTATGTGATTCCTTTCATTGCATATGCTTTTATACAATTAACACTGTACATTAAATAGTGGGTTGAACACAGCCTGAAAGGCGTAGTTAAAAGTAAGTTTACAGTATATCTAATTAATCAATAACCTCATCATAAGTAAATATAATGCAATATGTATACCTTGTGCGCGAAGGTTCCCCACAAATATGACCGTCATTTAATCGGCGATGCACTTCTCTTAATGATTGTGTATCGAGAGTTTTTATTATATCGACGAGTTGTGAGAACAGTGCAGTGGACTCTGGACGTATATCCCTGCGAGTATTTTCACATATTTTCTGTAAAACGGTCTCGAGATCGTTAACCGTCACATTAGGTTTCATAATGCCATCCTGGTGTTCAAACAGCAATCCTCGGTAATTTGTGAAAGTACCTAATTGTCAAAAAAGATGACATAAAGAAAAAGAATGTCCGGTGTAATATCAACATTATTTAAACAGATATAAATATATTGTTCTTGGGGTATTTTGATAACAGAAAGAATAATTAATCTAGTTTGCAATATTACGCATCTATATCTTTCTATTGTCATTCTTGGTACAATTAATCAGTTTACCTAATGACATGGTATAACATTATGATGTACAAGAGGCGTTACGAATAACTACTAAACTATATATTTTGTATTAATTATGGTTACTTTGATCCTGTATTGCCGATACATTGGAAATTCATTTATCTTAATGTTCATTGAAATTGACATCTTTTAGAAGATGAAAGAATTTCGATGCACATTGGCGAGTGATTTCATTTTTTTCAAATAGAGGTTTTCGATACAATTTAATGGGGAAAATTGTGTCAATTGTATGCACACATTTATTGAAGAGAAATCAAATAAAGATTATCATAAAACAACATGTGTGTAGCGTCCTGTCAGATCTGAAGTTACTCTGCTTAACGTTTAAGGGATAAAAGACTAAATGACTTTACAATATGTATATAATTATGTAGTTTAGAAATTCCCACCCGAGGGAACAGAATTTCGGGCCGAGGATTTTGTATCGAAATTATGTACCAAGGGTACGTTGTAAAATTATCTTTATCGCTGGACAGAGTCCATCACCGAATTGACTTTATTAAGACGGCAAGAAATGTAGATAAAATAAATTGCAATGGAACATATGTAGGATAGAATATTCTAACCGAGGGTACAGAATTTGGGGCAAAAGCCAAGGCTTAAAACCAAATTATGTAAGGGTTGTATATTTCTATTATATTTTTAGTACATCGCATTCCAAGGTGTTTTTTAAAAGTTCTGAATTTCTGAACCGATTTTAAACATATATATATGAGCCCTTATTTCTTTTGGCTCATTTATAGAACCATACAATTTGAACAGTGCAGCACAGTTACTATAAGACTGAACCCAGATCTTTTCTTTTGTTTTGTTTTGTATTTTGCCTTTAATTCGCGGGGATTCTGCTTTCTTTTGCTTCATCACTGACACCAGTCTTTAAACCGATGTCGAATCCACGTTTCTACACCGACAACTTATTTAGTGACAACAAAACAGCGAGACAAAGTCAAACATATAGAGATGGACCGTTAGGATCACCTTGGCGTACACCTATAAACGTGTCAATTAATTTAGAAATTAAATGAGACTTACCAGTAAGTTGAAAAGCACGTCAGTAAATATATTGACAAACAATCAATTGTAACTTTTGTCACCGTTTACAACAAGATATACTTTGTCAGTTATCAAAATTATCTAATAAATCTGATGATTTTTTTTCAGGGCGAAATTTTCCGTTCCTGTCAAGCTAGAAGATACGTTTGCTAATGATGGAAGATGCGCGCGCACCGCTCACGTACCTTTCAGTAGTGAAACAGAATTAGAGGCTACGGTGACTATGTTTGATGTTTGATGCATCGTCTTCAAATGCAATATCCTTGCATAGTTTCATTGGGATCTGAGAAAATGTCCAAAACCTTTTTTGGCAGAACAAAAAGACTAAACAATACTAATGATAAGAAGAAACGCAGCAAAAACAGTAAGATTAAAATTTGTATACAAGCCCAGTACCGTGTGTTGCAGCTGTTGTTGGTGTGGTTTCCTGTACGAACTCCAGTGTCTGTGTTATCTCCGTAACAGCTCCACTCCCCTCACGAGAGAAAGGTTTAAATAGGTGGGTTTCCACGCACCTAGCAAAATTCAGCAGCCCATCAGTCGAGATGTCTTGCTGACATTGGTGGTTGCAACTCATTAGTGGTAAGGATTGGAAATCCTATATAACATTAAACAAAAGTACAAAACATATGTTTGAATTGTGTGATTGTTTTCTAAATCAATATTATTTTGAAAATCGAAGTGCTTAGTTCCTCTATATTCAACTAAACAATATACAATATTTCGCCTTTTGTTTCAGCTGTGTCTCCTCATTTTTCTATGCAGGGATTGGTTGATCCAGATGCGAAGCTGGAATTTCCTGATGACCTAGTTAAAATAAGCTTCTCTGTTATGGCTTACTGAAGCATTGAAGTGGGGAACCCTGCTATGTAAATATGCATCAATAAACAAAAGCAAACACCTCGTCGCAAATGACTTGTTCCACTTTACATAATCATTGTTGACTATGTCCAGCTATTTTACCAATAGGTGAGGGAAATGTTTTAGATGCATGTGTGACAACTCTTCGATCGGCGAAAGAAACAAAAATGGAAGAATTTAAAAAAAATGAAAATTGGTGAGATATAAATTGTAATCTTATTACAAATTACCAAAACTTACCGAACTAGCGCCGTACGGAACTCCGTGTATTGCGGTGCGGAAACCATGACGACCAGTACAACTGTGAAGGTCCTTTGTCTTCCTCACCACGTGACCACTTTGTTTTGACATCGTTGTGTATTCTGTGTCACATGTACCGGTTACGTCAGTCTGATAAAAACAGGTGACTGTATAAGATATTGATATTTATTTACAACAAGTTGGATACTATATAACGTTGAGTTTTATTGGGTGCTCTAGTTCGTGTTCTATTGTTCTATAGTGCTTTTGTTCAAACAAATGTTAGCGATCAGCAGTTGTAACTAAACATGCGAACAGGTTTGAGTTCCAAAAACCCACGAATATACTCATGAGTTTCGCGTTATACAGTAAAAGAATTATGTATTTTACGGGTATTTCAGTGGTATATCATGAAACATGCCACTACTCAAAAGGGATGACTTTTGCCATCATGGTTACGGCAAACCTCGGAGATTAAAAAATCCACGAGCAGACTTGAGAGTCTACATGTATATAGCTACCACCTTGTATCTTGAAAACTGCTTCTTTAAATGTTGGTAATATACAGTAAACCAAAAATGAATTACACTGCATCACACAGCTGTTTCGTCCTTCTAGGACTCATCTTTGTTGCTGGGGACAAAAAGGTTTGAAATCCAACTAGTATAAACTACTGTTGAAACAGAGCAGCAGGTTAAAAACACCTCAGATATAAATTCAAATTTTTAGAGGAGTACTGGTAAAAATATAAATGGCAGTCATGTGTCAACAAAGTGTGTGAAATTTATGTAGACTTACAGAGATATGATATTAAAATAATTCATTGAAAAAAACAACAACAGAAAGACAAAATATTTATATAACAATGTAGTGTAAAATCAAATAATGACAGAATACATATCGCTTAAACTAGATTGGTGTTGCTCCCTATATGCATTTTTTTCTTTTTAAATTTTCTAACTTATCACAAAAAAAAATAAAAAATAAACCAAAAACAAGACACGAATAGCATAAAATAATGTTTGACATCATGCAATTATAATGATCTATTTGCTTTCCTGTTCTTCAAGGTTTTCTTTAATTCTTTTTCAGTAACGGTAATGACAATGGATGCACATGCATTGGAATTTTACACATACAATTCCTTTTTTACCTCTTTCAAACGCTTTTCCTGGTTGAAATTACCCATGCTGTTCTGAAAGACTGACAAAATACCACGTTTCACATTCAAAGTCCATATTGCTTCGTCGGGAGATGCACAAACTCTGTCGATGATGCCGTCTTGAAACGAAAACTTCAGGGCGTGTTGCTCCAAGTTCCGTTGAAAACGTTCACTCCCAGCAGACAACACATTTTCGCTGCTCGAATTCGTGTTTATTTCATACAACTGAGTATTGTCAACCTACAAACCAAAGTAAAATTACAATTACAGAGACAGTCAATAGTTTTCCATCATGGGCGAGACAGTAATAAAGAGTGAGTGAAGGTAAGAAGGACATTGCTTTTATGTATTTTAAGGTTGAGCACTGACAAGAGCACGAAGACCAAAGATACCAGATGGAGAGATAGAAATAGAGGGAATGGAGAAGTTAAATGAATAGAGGACGCATCAGATGGAGAGATTGGGGTGAGGTGAGGACAGTGCGAAAAGTCGGGTTGAAATGGAAAAGTTGAGACAGGGCCTTATGTGACAAAAAGCATGAAGAAGATGAGGTAAGGTTGTTCATTTTATAGTACAAGTATTATGTCAATCAGGCTTCAATCTAACAGACCTAATTTACACATGCGTTCGTGAATATTAAAGAAATGTTTACACAATATTTACCTTAAGAATAAAATCACATTTTGATATAGCCTCCACGTGCACTGTAGCGGTCACTTCCAGGCTGGACAATCCTTCTGACGGCCCTTTCACCCCCGTAGATGTCTTAATATTGTATTCAAACTCATAAGCGATCCCAGGGCGGTAGCCAAACTTATGTGATCCTATCATCAGCAAAGAGATTATGAGCTGTACAATAATCAACATGGTTAGCAATATCCTTTTCAAAAAGTCTACTTTCAGAATTGAATAACTCAAATACTGTAAAAAGTACACATTTTCGCGATTTGGGATATTTGCGTTTCGAGTTGAGTAAATTAGCGCGAAAATATCCACATGCGTACATTTATTTAAAGATTGTAATAGAGTAATTGATTTCAAAACGATTGCCAAAGCGAAAATTGCCTCATTGAAATCAGCTTAAACTCTAAAGTATCTCACCGTGAACATTTCCACCCGCGAAAATGTTCATTTTACAATAATACATGATTTTAATTCTTTGTAGATATTGTATTAATTGACTTACTAAATAATAATATATTGTTGAAAGTAACATATTTTGTATCATTATACTGTTTTATAATGTGTTTGGCAGACAAGGACAATTTAAATTGGTTTCACTAGGTGTCCATTTCAATTGTACGAATGTAATATTACAAGGTAATCAATTTACCAGTACAGGAATTCGCACAGTAGTCCTTCACGTCGCTAACCGGACATACACCGGATTAATTTGTATGTGTTGGCTCCATTAAACAACAATTGAACATATGTTATTCCATTTTATTTTTCTAGATGTATTTTGCGGACAAGAACTATTGAAAATGGTTTCAATCGCTGTCCGTTGTAATATTGCTGCTGCAATATCACAACATAATTAACTTACCAGTGCACGAATTTGAACACGAAGCATTCCCGTCGCCAATAGGGCCTACAAGGAAAGGAATTAGATAAAGTGTGTCTAATATACTACTATCTAGGTATGAGACTATGAAATGTTTACATCGCTGTTGAATTATGGTCACAATTTCTATACACGTGAATAGGATTCTATATCCCTCAAACCTTCATGTAACTGAAAAACTATATTCCTTCCACCTCTTACTCAGAAAATCGATATTAATCAGCATTAATACAAACGACTTGACTTCTCTTAGATTTTTCTTTTTTCTCTCATTTAGATGAGACGCTTCTTATGCTGATTAATATAATCTAATGCACCGTCTTGAAAATGCGTGTGGCTCAACCATCGCTTCCAAACGTCAGTGACCCGGAATGAAAACGTGATGAAATTGGACGCTGTCCAAAATTATAATTAACCTGGAGTAGTCTTGGTGAGATTATCGCATGCTCTCACAAAGCATGATGCAAACGATTTCGACGTTCCTATTGTGAATTTTCCCTTTCACGGTAGTAACATCCCTGCATCCACTACCTATGGTATTTACGTGTCGCAGTTGGTTCAGTATTCAAGAGACTGCTACAAATATTTGCCTTCCTTTATTCCGTCTTTGCGTATTGCAGAGTTATCTTCTCTTGTGAGCAGGTATTGATTGTTACGTCATTGGTTTGTGTGAGAAAATTACGTCGTTTTCTCAAAAGTCGATGACGTTACTCTCACAAACAAAGGACGTAACAATGCTCACAAGAGACGATAACTCTGCAATACGAAAAGACGGAATAGATATCGACTGATGACGGACAAACATACAAGGTTTTCAGAAAGTAGGTTGATATGAAAAATAAGGACCAGTTTTCTGATCGTCATCATGATCTCATAAGGAAATGCTATTTCTTTGTGTGATGTGAAGGTCGATGTTTGTTATTATTCTCATTTTATTTGTTGTCATTATCCGAATTATCGATGTAAGGACGTGACATTACTTGGGTTTTGTCTAGATGTACATAGCGAGTGTCGTCAATGAAGCAGAAGACGCTTACCCTTCCTGAACACCTGGTCTTATACTCCTTGTACTTTTCCAACGGTCTCCATATAAATCTTTCTTTTGCAAATATTTTGCCCTAGTTTTGTCGAACTTGAGAGGTCGAATTCAGGTTTGGTAACGCTTCGGTATTATCTTGTCGTTTTTCATCCAAGAGGCTACCCATCATGGTGATTTAAAATTTAATTGAATTTGAATATAAAACTAAACATAACTAAGTTTAGAATATTTTTAACGGGATAACATCAAACTATCGTTAAAATCGTTTTGTTGTGTATCCCAAAATCTCGTACTGTGACGTACGGAAACAGATGCTTTATAGCTTACCATCTGCTTTTTGAAAGTCAAATACCCTGGCCAAGTTCAAGAGGGACATCAAAACTCACCTCTTCACGTCTGCATTTTAAAATCTTTGCAAAGACGTCATGTAAATACCACTCTATTATTTGTTCAATTATGTGCACACTGCTTGCTTAAATGTATACAAAGTGATTGTAAGCCTTTGTTTTTTGTTTTCACAATTATAACCATTACTATCATCCATATGTTGTAAAGCGCTTTAGAGTAATTTTACAAATTATATAGGGCGCTATATAAATGTTGTATATTATCATTATTATTATTATTATTAATACCTACAGATTCAAATTCGTCTTAATAATATATTACTCACCTGCATATGCTAATGCAACGACCGTTGCCAAATAGGAAAACACCTTCAGCTTCATTGCAGTAGAAAGGATGCTAATTCACATGGTAATATTTACGAATGAAAGCACGTCCATAATGCATTGAATACACGTTACATATTTAGCTTTGTGTATTATTAGATATGAGAGTACAAAAGTCAAGAGCTGAAGTTGCTCAAACCCAATGCTTAGTTAGCTTACTGAAACACTGAAGCATGTATGCAGTGTGCAAAGTATTTTCTAAATTTGTTCAAATTATAATTAAAAAAAAAAAAACGCTTAAAAACAAGAGAAATATTTCTCAGGTTTAAAACATAAAAAAAATCCGTTTGAAATTGGAGTTTAACATTTCGTTAAGCTGATCATACATTGAACAATTTCGTCCAAAGTAGTGTAATTTATAAAAGGCTGGTTAGCTTAACATAGTTTTCAAAAGAAGTTTGAAGTAATTTAAAATTGATAAGTAGTTCAAACGTTGTGACGACTAAAGAATTTTTCTGTTGAATAATAAAAATTCAAAACGTGAAAAGAATTTCTGTTTCACTTATGAATATTCAATAGTACACATTTCGGTAAATATAAAACGAAGATAACGATGCTTTGAAAAAACCGAGTATACTATGAGGTATGTGATGAGGGTATTGACATAAATGTACACTCGGGATAGCCGTGTATGATAACGTTATTAGTATATATCTGCTTTCGTCGATCGCAACATCTCGGCTAATGCCGTCAAGGCTACGGTTGAATCAAATTGACTCCGAACTTTGGCGGAATAGGCCGAGACGTTGCGATTGCTATCACTACATCACACATTGCACGTGCACATTCATGACATTGTTGATCGACGATGTTTTTCACCTTTTAATTGTTATATGATAACATTGCGAATGGTACTATGTTTTAAAATATACGCCAACATATTCCGTCACGAAACGTGCAACGGTAAAAACGTTTACTTTAACTTTGCAAATTCGCGAATTTTGAAACACGCGAAAATAACCTGTTACTGTTAATCCGGAATACTTCGCAATATACATATATATAGTCTTGTCTCACTACGGGAGAAAGTCGATCAGGGAATCAAAGATTTGCGAGATGGCGGTCCTTAAATCTGACACTGCCAAATCGAACCAATACAAGGGTCGCAACTCTGTATAGCTTCTGTATCGTCAACATTAGCAGTAACAAAAATAACTCATTTCATATAGTCAAATTTTCTCAACAAGTCACTCCATTGACGCACAACCTCAACATGCAGTGGATATTCACGAAATAACTATTTTGTCGAGGCTATGGTATAAATATATGTACTGTGACTTTTGTTTATCGTTCGAATCTTCCTTCTTGTTCGACGGTGTACATGCCAGTTATAATCTTCCTTCTTGTTCGTGTATGTTTCAGAAGTCTTTCTGTGGTTAAAGTTTTCGTGAATCTAACAAACAATTGTTTCGGAAGTCTTGATTCTTCACGCGGTAATCTATATTTTGAAAGCAATTCGTGACACATCCTCGATATCCAGGGGCTACGCTCACTTTCGCTCTCTACACGCCTGGAATATGTCATATCAAAATTGAAGGAACGAAGATAGCTGTTTGATTTGTCTCAGGTAAACAAAACCTGACCAATCGCTACGCTGATACCTGTCCTTTGAAGATTACAAAGGAGCGACACTCGACTTCAAAGCCTGTCATTTTTTACCGTTACGCGACCGCGAGATTCTTTTGATGTACATCAAAGGACCGAACTAGTCTTCTTGTCTTATCAACAAGGTGGTGCACACTGAGCCTTCAATTTTGATATGACATATTCCAGGCGTGCAGCGGAAAGCGAAAGTGAACGAAACCCCGGGATATCGAGGATGTTCGTGATGCGATGTTATATTGCTGAAATAGGACCTATATTTGTCCTCTTCATCAGATTCTTGATATAACCAGTATATATTTTGCTGTTGTTTTCAATAGATGCTTTCACATCCACTAACACTGCGATTCGATTTACTGCCAGGTCCGCTGTGATGCAATGCGTCTTTGGATCTCTGCCAATTTTGTGGGTATTCTGGTTTCTCCGCCTTATTTTGGTGTACGTCTGCTGTCAATTAGACAATCTGATTAAAATACAGCTCCTCTCTACTATCGTATGAGGTACTGTATTTTAATCAGATTGTCAATTAGTCTGACTTTACCTATCCAATTCCGTTTTGTTCTTGTTTTTGATGATATTTCATCCTTTTCTGTAGACCCAAGATGATATTTCTCGTGTGTTAATTTTGTTACATTTTCCCAATAGTGTATATATATGAAACCCGCTATGGGTGTAATCAATTTTGTGCAAACAATATATTCAACATGTAGGCATCTGTAAATGCATTATGAACCTATAGTTATTAAAAACAGAAGAGGTATGAAAGTCTCTGTATCCTCAGCGAAAAGGATATTCATGGAATAGCCCACAGATAACCTGTAAATGATTGATACGATATCCTCGCGTTATATACATGTAGCTTCTAAACGGCACTGATGTAATTGTGTTACAGTCCTATAAAGGTAATTTCTTCTGGAAGTGGTAAACAAGAAAATTAAAAAACATCGATTCCGTTTGAGCTGGATTGAATGGGTTGCTCATAGCTGCGTTATCGAAGGAATGGGCCTGGCTTCCGTGTAAGTTTATATATTGTTCAAAATTTTGAAGTTTCTTTATATTATGTTTGTTGTTTTGTTAATTGCTTTGCAACTACCAATGGGCAACAACATGTTGAATTGAGTTGATAAAGGTATCTGCTTATTTGATCACAAAAGGCTAACTAAATGCTTTGGATTACTAAATCAAGTCGTTATAATTCGAAACTGAGCGGTTTTTGCGTGCGATATCTAAAAGAAAATTGATTGCGTTGATTTTATAAATCGATCGAGTTTCTAAACAATGTTATTGTAGATCCACATCATCGGGCAAAGCCTTCTCTTTAACACATTTTTTTTTATTAATAATTATAATATAACTAAAGAGGAATAGAAATTTAGGGAAGATACAACTCCCTACATACAAACCACAACTCACCGTTACCGCCTAAAGCATACATCGTAATCTCTTTCGCATCTCCGTTGTCATGGTGAGGCTGCAGCTCGCTTCTTTTAATTCAACGTTTTTATTCACTAGAATTTCCGCCAATTGTATAACCCGCCTCCTCGAGACTCGCATTTGTGACGTAATCATAATATAATCACGCCACTGAAGTTTTAATTTAAGGAATCTGTAAAACAATCTGTGTATTTTGTTTCAAATATATCAAACCAACAATATTGTTGATGCAGGTTTCATAGAGGGTTGGATGGTTATTTAAAACAGTGTGAATGAAAGAAGAATTCATTTCCAAATCCCTTCCTCCCTCTTCTTCTCAAAATCTATTTCGATGTTTTAAGTTTTTGACTATAGAAACTGAAATATAAATGTAATTTTTATAGAAATCTGACAGCCCTCTACCAAAGCTGGAGCTTGCTGCATCCACCAGTGCGTGTTGTAAGAGGCGACTTGTGTGGGAATCTTTTAATTTTCTTTTTTTGTTTTAAGTGTTCTACAAAGAAGACATTGAGGAAAAAAAATCTCCTGCACCATTGCACCACTTGTGATCTGAAGTTTTCTCTCTCTTATCTACACTTCCTAAACACCCGTCGTTATACGACCTCAGCTGTTATGGCGACAAGAAACCCCACCCTGTATCGCTCACCACACATTCACATCACAGCTGTGCTCTTAAAAGTTGGGTCAATGTAGCGTTTGCTTAAAGCAGGCCAATTGTTTGTACTCTTGAACAATGTTGCTTTTCAAGGAAATCACTCGGCGACTTCAAAAGGGGGTCAAGGTCAGTCATTGGAACAAACTTGATACCCTTCATCCAAGCACAATATTGACCAAATATCATGACCCTAGGCATATCGTTTATTCAGTGACAAAGGATTTAAAAGTTTGAAAGATATTTGAGCCATTTGACAATGAATGTGGGTCAAGGTCATCATTAAAAGGATATAAAAGTTTTAACACATTCGACCTATGTGACCTTGAAAGTGGTTAAGATCAATTATTTGAATGAACTTCATAGCCCTTAATATTAGCATAATACTGGCCAAATATCATCAACTTTTGCCTTTTTGTTATGCAAGTTATTCAGGAAATGTTTGGTTTTTGCACATTTGACTGTGACCTTGAAAGTGGGTCATTAAAAGGATTTAACACATTCGACCTATGTGACCTTGAAAGTGGTGTTAAGATCAATTACTTGAATGGACTTGTTGATAGCCTTTAATATCAGCATGCTACTGGCCAAATAGCATCACATTTTGCCTTTTGGTCATTCACTTATTCAGAAAATGTTTGGTTTTCACACATTTGACTGTGACATTGAAAGGGGGTCAAGGTCGGTCATTTGAATTAGCTTCAAACCCTTTAATCACAGCATGCTATTGGCCTACTATTGTTGCCCTAGACTTACTGTTCTCTTCCTTACTCAGCGGCATTAATATTATGTCTTCATTATCACTCTCCAGGTTAGTATTGGCACCAACACAATTGTCATTCCTCGTGTTTTGTGAACCAATCAGCGCAGTATCCATCTGTAAATCAGCACTTCCCACTGTAGTCTATAGCCCTTCATCGCAACATGCTACTGGCAAAATATCACAACCTTAGGTCTCTTGGCTATTGAGGAGTTGTTAGCTTATTGGCTTTAATACATTCGACATCCCAACATTTCATTGGACAAATACCATCATCCTAATTATAAATTCCTTGGTTATTAAGAAATAACCATATGAATGTTTCAGCACATGAAAAAACTTGATTAACTCATTCACCCCTGAAGTTTCATAATGAATTATTCCAACCTTTCAATTGGAAGAGTTCAAATGTGTCTTCAGGGGTGAATGAGTTAAACCTTAACAGACTTTAGGACAAATAACATGAATTTGGCACCTTAGTTACAAGGCTTTAACACATTTTGACCCTTGCTTAAAGGATTTAAAGGTTTTAACACATTTGACCTCTGTGACCTTGAAATTTGTTCAAGGTCAATTCTACTGGCCAAATATCAATACATTTTGCCTTTTGGTTATTGAGAAGTTGTTTGGTTTTCACATATTTGACCTCTGTGACCTTGTAAGTAGGTAACGTTCAGTCATTTGAGTAAACTTAAGAGCTCTTGACCTCAGCATGCTTTTGGCCTAATATCATCATCCTAGGCCTCTTGGTTATTGAGAAGTTGTTTAAAATCTTTTACCAGATTCAAACTGATAAAAGCTGTTTTGGTTAGGTTTTATAGGGTTTAAGTTCCATCAACAGCTAAGGTGGAAATGTCTCATGTGTGTAATGTTATGTGTGCATGTGTGTAGGAGGCAGAATATAATGGTGCAATTGTCTCCTTGCAAGGATCTGATGCCGACTTTATAGTGCTACCTCACTGCAATACCGTGCCAAAGGCAACAAGAACAGCAGTCTGCCTGTTACATTACACTGACAACGCACCGGTGAACCAGTTGTTGCCATTACCGGAAATGCTGAACGTTTATTATAAGCAGGGAATATATAACAACTACAACTTTTAAGGACTTTGTCCTTGCATGGGGACAGAACTAATTGCCTTCCTCACCTGGGTAAACGTTCAACACTATAGCGAAAAGTGAGGTATATAAATATTGCAAAGCAAGGCGCATGGAAACAAAGGGTAGTTATAAAAGTAGAGACTCAGAGAAATCTAAAGATCCAAAATATTTCAATGAGTCAGTCGATTTATTTTGTCGCTTTTGTGTCCCAAAGTAGAGGACACAAACATGCACACAAATTCTTCAAGCAGTTATCACATTAGTTGCCTCTTACAATCATGCAGTGGGTAACAGCACATGTTCATTCCTGACCTGAAGGGGATGAAAAGCTTTAATAAAGTTTTTCCGACATCAAATTTAAACTCTTCAAATGCTGAGATGTACCCTTTGTATATCAAAAATGTTACTGTCTCAAAATAGTTCGAGGATATTATATCGTAATCTTTGGCGCCGTATCATAATGACGTCACGCTTGACAACAAATATCGCTACAGCATGAACAACGCAAGTATTTAACGATTGAAGCATAACTGTGTGGTTATAGCATCAATTGCACTTGTCATTAAAATTAAGGTTAAGATGGTATTTCCACCGAAAGGCGGCCCGCATAGAGGCGTGCGAAATTTTCCACTGGCACACATTTTCGAAGTTGTTGGTAATACCCAAGGGTGTTTTGGTAAGAGAACTTTGCTCAGTGTTTTGTAGGACATTTGCTTCTCTTTGAAGGCCCTGACTGCATTAAATTGGCTGTTGTTTGTGAAAGGAGAGCAGAGGAAGTTTTTCTCAAATGATTGCATTATCTGAAATTTTGGTTTGTTGTTTGTATTTTGTGTATTCATAACGTGATCACCCGCTAACCTACATACAGTCATAATCAACACAATATCTTCTTGGTCAGACAATGCAATGAGGAGTTTTCATGCACCAAGATGGCAGAGGTTTGACTTCCTGATCAGACACGTAAAGGGATATGGTCACTTGCCCAACTATGGAGATTTTCTCGGAGTACCCGTTTCCTAACACATTACTAATGGCCTGAATTGCATTTTTCACTGCCCATCCAGGCATCAAAACTATTATAAACAAGAGGCCCAATGGGCCTGCATCGCTCACCTGGTATTTATCTCACAATTGTAACTTTAAAAGAGGACTAAAATAAAGCTACAGGCAAAATGTCAGTGTCTTGACTTTAAAGTCATTCAGAAGAACCTGTTAAAGGATCAAAACACAATTGACCCCTGTGACCTTGAAAGTCAAACATGGACATTAAGTTGAAACAAGAGGCCCATTGGCATTAATGGTCACCTGATATACTTATACAGAGAGTTGATTTTGTTTGTAACATGAACAGAAATATTATTCAGTGACAAAAAACAATAAAACCACCTTACTCAATATCTAGCATACAGATTTCAGACTAAAAAGGATTTGAAACTAGCACCTCTGATTCTTAACAAGGAAAATGAAGAAATTTTAGCACACTGACTCCTTTGAGCCCCACCCTACAGCCCTTGTGGGTAGGGCTGGCTCAAAATTTTCAAAGTATCAAACTGTCAATTATAAACCATAATAAATTTTGCCCCCCCCCCTCCTTCCCCAGGGGGTAAAAGTGAGACCCTAGGGGCATAAACCTTAAGACCCTTCCATCTATGAAGAGTATTTGATTCTACCATATCTGGGTCTTGAGAAGAAGATTTTTGAAATTTTAGTCAATTCACCCCTTTTTGGCCCCGCCCCTCAGGCCCCGGGGGGCTTGGGACTATACCAGCCACAATTTTTGTTGACCTTTGTCCCTGGAAGGTCCCTGCAAAATTTCATTGAAATTGGTTCAGGGGTTTTGGAGAATAAGATTTTTGAAATTTTAGTCAATTTGACCCTTTTTGGCCCCGCCCCTCAGGCCCCTGGGGGCTTGGGACTATACCAGCCACAATTTTTGTTGACCTTTGTCCATGGAAGGTCCCTGCAAAATTTCATTGAAATTGGTTCAGGGGTTTTGGAGAATAAGATTTTTGAAATTTTAGTCAATTTGACCCTTTTTGGCCCCGCACCTCATGCCCCTGGGGGCTTAGGACTAAACCGGCAACTATTTTTGTTGACCTTTGTCCATGGAAGGTCCCTGCAAAATTTCATTGAAACTTTGTCTCAGGTGACCTAAAAAATGTATAGCCCTTCATCCAGAATGCAACTTGCCAAATATCACCAAAGTACCCTATACCTTTTGTTGTTATTGAGATGACTTTTAAAGATGTATGCAATATGGACCAGATGTGACCATGAAAGTGTGTCAAAGTCATTCACATCTACAAGCAATCACCCTGTACATCCCAGCACGTTATTGATCAAATATCATCATCCTGGGCCTTCTGGTTATTCAGAAGAATTAGTTTAAATATTTCAACATATTTGACCCCTGTGACCTTGAATATGTGCAAAGGTCATTCATTTGAACAAACTTGTAAGCCCTTTATCCAAGCAAGCTACTGGCCAAATATCAACACCCTTGGCCTCTTGGTTATTTAGAAATTGTTTAAAAGTTTAAACCTATTTGACCCCTGTGACCTTAAAATGGGCAAAAGTCATTCATTTGAACAAACTTGATAACCCTTCAGCCCCACAATCCTTTTGACCAAATATCATCACGCTGAACCTTTTGGTTATACAGATCTAAGTCGTTTAAGGTTTTTAAGACAATTGACCCCTGTGACCTCATCTTCGCTAGCCAAGTGTTCGCTTCGTATACATTCCACTTACCCTTGGCAGATATAGCAGTATTTTCATAATTCCCTCCATTGCCACCTAGCGGATATACCGAGTTATCGCTCTTCTTCCATAAAAACTTATAACCAATCAGAATGACCGTTAATTACACACTCCATTGGAGTGTTGACATTAGCATGTGTATGTTGAGGCGGAGTGTAAATGACAGAACAATATGGAAACAATCCAAAGGCAGCACACATATTTTCCCAGGTCATCATTTACATATATATTTGGCACAAAGTCAAGGATTTCCACCAACTGATTTAAAACTCAAGAAGTTTCCCCAAAGATCGTGCGCCTATTTTTTTGGGGCAAAACACTGACATAAACGACAACGTGCTTCCGTACAGGGAGTCGCAATTACTGTTTTCCTTTGTCAATATGTAAGACGCGATTTCATTGGATGCGAGCGATTGGCACCGCACGAAAATTTGAAGACTCCGTAAACACGGCTATACCCGCCAAGGGTAAGTGGAGTGTATACGAAGCGAACACTTGCAATTGGCTAACGAAGATGCTGTGACATTGATTATGGGCGAATTAAGGTAATTCATTTGAACAAAGTTGATAACCCTTCATCCCAACATCTTTCTGACCAAATATAATCACCCTGAACCTTTTGGTTATACAGAAGAGGTTGTTTAAACGTTTTTAAGACAATTGACCCCAGTGACCTTGAATAGGAGTGTGAAGGTCATTCATTTGAACAAACTTGGTAGCCCTTCATGCCAACATCCTTCTGGGCATATATCATAACCCTGGATATTTTGGTTATACAGTAGAAGTCAGGTGACTAAAAATGATCTTTCGAATACTAAATTTTAAAGATACAATGATGTATATCGCGATATGTCTGATATCCTGACTACTGTATCACAATGTGTGTGTTATGTTAGGTGACAAGTTAAGTTGGTAACTATATATATATGTATGTAGACTCTCAGTCTGCTGGTGGATTTTTTAGTCCCCGGGGTTCGCCGTAACCATGATGGCCAAAGTAATCTCTTTATAGTGGCATGGTTCATAATATACATATATTTTAATGATTACTTTGAAATAAACCAGCACTCTAAATTTATGAAATTCTTGAAGGATTTTATGCACCTCCCCCCCCCCCCCCTTTCTGTTTCAACATAAGTTGTTGAGACCTATTTCAGTTTCCAACTTTTTGGCCTCTAGCATCACTGACGAGTCCTTAGAAGGACGAAACAGCCGTAAGATGCAGTGTAATTAACTTTTGGCATATATACAGAATTACTGTGCGATTACTAAATTTTAAATGTGCAACAACAGGCGATTAACCTCAAACTGCACAGACACCTGCTACAGGGTGTCCATGATGAACATTTTATAGGTTAAATTGATAAAGAACCCAATAAGAAAATGATGAAAAATCGGTCTTATGGGGGAGTGATCTCACTGCACATCAAAAATTATCATCACCTCATTTGTAGAGGGCCTAGCTAGCTGCAGAAACCACAACTTGAAATTTTGCTGTTATTGTTATCAGATGACAGAATGACAAGCACTTTTTTGCATTGTTCAGAATATTAAGAAAATACAGAATGTGGGTTGGCCACCCAAATTGTTCCATCCTAGATCCAGTTCGCCCAGAGCTGTTCTGCCCAAATACATACATTTTTAAAATTGCAACAGTCATATTAATTGTTGTTCATGGTTAAAAATGTACAGCTTTTATGTTTCAAACACTATGTGTGGCTGGAAGATCTGCAGGTATGTGGCAAATGTTGTGAGGAGATCTTCTGTTCAGAGTCTGATGACAAAAGATACCAAGGAAGACTTTCATTGTATTTGTATAATCCATACATGACTACTAAACTGACTAGAAAAGGTTTTACCCTTCAAAATATGGGAGTTACAATGAAACAAATGACACCCATATATCTCAATCTAGACATTTTCAAACCTCTAAATGAACACTGCAGTCAGAAATGAATTTTGATCCATTTGTATTACAAAAGTGAAACTTGTTTTTGTGAACAAAAGCATATGTCTCCCCTTATTATCCAATAGACAAACTTCGGTTTAGAAAATTAACAAAGGGCCATATCTCTTTTTACAGTGGGGCACAAGACCCAAAATTAGAATGCGACACTCCTACTTCCCAAGATACATAACTATAGCAAGTTTGGTTAACGTAGGTGAAATAAAATGGAAGTTTTGCTGTGGACAAACTTTGGTATTAAAAATAAACAAAGGGCCATAACTATAGAGAGAGCGGGGCACGAGACCCGATTTCAGTGCGAGATATCTGCCTTCCTAAGATACACAAATATGGTAAGTTTGGTCAACATATGTGAAATTACATGGAACTTAGGCTCCTGACAAACTACGGTATTAAAAATAAACAAAGGGCCATAACTCTGTATATAGTGGGGCACGAGACCTTATTCCAGTGCATTGAACAGCTTCTATGGGTGATGCAGGTATCCTTCAAGTTTGATCAAGATATCTTTCATGGTCTAAAATTTACAGGACGGACAACAATTTTCTGAAAATATTGCACTTATTTGACCTTTGACCTTGAGGTGAAGGTCACAGTGACCTAATTCTAGTGCACTGCATTCATACCTCGAGATTCATCAAGATATCTTAAACGGTTTAACAGTTATTGCCCGGATAAGTTGCAATTAGTAGAACCAGAAGAAAAATCAGTACTAATACAATAATATGGTGATAACATTAATATTTACTATTTATAGTAATGATTCACTGGAGAATAGCTTTTACACAAAATAAAATCATCTAGGCCAATTGGCCTATCAACTGTTCAGCTAGGCTTTTCAATAAAGCTACAAATACCTAGTAGCTCCTGCTGAGCTTTCGATCTTTCAATAGGCCTATGACAAGAAACATTATCCCCCACATGTTATTTACATTATCTATTTTTAGTAGATTTTAATATCCAATCTTTGTCATCTCGCATCACATGTATAAATTCCAGTTATGATATTCCATAAACAGGATGTGCCGGCACATGTCACTCCCTGACTGTGCTCGTCAGTGGTAAGCATAGCAATACCTGTGCTCAATGCACTCCCACATCTGTGCTATGTGAACCGAGTCGGAACAAAGCCCGTTTTGTTGGGTATTGACAAATACCGAATTTGAACCGATCACTTTATAAGCACATGGCGTCAGATCCATCGGATTATGCACAACTGTACAGTTAACACTCATTTTAAACAATAAACAGTAATCTCAACGCGCAAAAAGTCCATAAAACGTTGTAAATGTACCATTTTCTCCATGGCCTAAATAACATGTCCGCCGCCATATTATAAAATGTTAGGCCACGGTTGATCAGTTCGGATAAGTTAGTGGTTAACTATTTTATATGTTCGTTTTTTATATATCAAACCTATCATAACTTAAGCGAATTTGATCTTATAAAACAAATTTAACATGTAAAAAGGATTTCTCGAGTTCTCTCTTTTAAGCGATATTTCGACATCTGACCAATCAACACATCCGTTACAAAATTTTGCAGAAATTTCCCTAAATCTAACCAATCAGAAATAAGCTTTTGCCCGCGTAGAATCAAAGCCATACGACCTCCGAAGGTGAGTTACCCTTAAAAAATACAATATTATTGGAAATTGACAACAGCTATAATAATTTTGAGGTGCTCTTTGGATTCTTCGATAATTTTTCCACAAGGAGCCACCGATAGTTTGTCTAAAAAAATATATTTATCCTGTTTATAACGCATGTAAAGTGAGCAGTCCCCATCTCGTATCCCACGCTATCTCCAGAATTGATCCTGAAATTATTGTCTTTGTTTTCGTAGTAAATCAAGATTATTATGATTTATGGTTCTTTCAAACCCCCGACACATATCCCTTTCATACATTGAATATATAAAGTTAACGAATTCCAGACGGTTCACGTTGTAAACCATGCCAGTGTCGCGAATACATGCTGTATCTAGAAGCACATGCCAGAAGAATGCATGCACTTTCATTACAGAATGTCAGTTCGTTAGACATTCACCATCTGCCTATGGCCTTTCTCACTAGTATTTATACCCAATCTATGTGTTTTGTACATTATTGATGTATATGTATTACCCAACTTTATTAAATTATAGTTATTTTTGTACGTACAATTCGTGTTGAACGGTCTATATTATGCCCGTGCGAAATGTATTTATAGCCATTTCTAACTCACTTCGATTGTGATTTGAAGTGGAGCACTTCTGATATGTCTCTGCTGTTGTAGGCTGAAATTACATCATGCGAATGACACGTTTGTTAAAAAGTATAATTGTGATAACATCATTTATTTCATAATGTGTCATCAAATAGTCCATTGCATGGAGAAATCTCTCATGAATATATTAATTTTTGTCATTTATTCCACCATTCACCACAATGTTTACTATACTGTATTAATCACTATTATGAAATATCATCGATTCTCCTGAAGCTCAAAAACACATGTTTGATTTTGAAGAAATCTCAGATACAAAGAAAAAATGCTTGTACATGTATGTGTTTTTGACATGTTGACAGTATGGCAGGGACATTTTAGACTCATTATTTGGTTTTGTGATTAGCAGAATAAATATGTCTAAGTTCTCTTAATTTTGTGCATATTTACATGTTTAGGAACATGTTTATCTGTTCATTATACTCCTCAGTTCATTAAACAGATTTAGATTTGGAATATAATGTATATTTCAGATATCAAATACCTGTATTGTTTCACTCTACAGGGTGAAATAGCCTACAGTGTCATAAAAAATGCTACCCTTGCACTCATGAGACAGCAATATACTGTTCACTTTAAAGGGTTCACTTTAACTTGATCAGATGGTCATCTCTCTTCATCGTAATGAAGAAAAGTGTTTGTGCCTACTGAATTGATAGAATAATTAGCTGGGACTGAATGACATGCCGTTGTTTAGCAGTATTTTACTCAATAATTCAGATGCAGAGACTAGTTTATCGGTTATCTGAGAAAAAAACAACAAAATATAGATTTGACATGAAACAGTTCGGAACAAAACAACAATTTGAAAAACATTGCTTCATGCTTTTCCTTTTTGAAAAGAAGTCTAGGGTTGGGTTTAAAAAGATGGCAGTACTAGTGGTGACAGTACATTTTGCTTCCATCAAAAACACAGATTTCATTTTCTTATATTCCTTATGAATCATAACAAGAACAACGACAAAACAGTTGACAAACAGATCAAATACCTAGGAAAGTTCCAGTACACTATAGGAGGCACGTGCACAGTAGTCTAGTGGTAGGACACCGGGCTCGTGAACGAAGGGTTGAGGGTGCGAGTCACAGCACAGAACTATGTTGTATCTTTAAGCAAGATACTTAACTCCGCTTGTTCCAGTCTACTCAGCTGTAAATGAGTACTTGGTTGGGCAGTGCTAGAATTGTTGAATGCTAGCTGTGAGCACAGAAATGGCAGCACCCGCTATATGCTCCCCAGGGAGTTAGGAAAGATATTGGCTGGTTGCAAAGACCCTATAACCACAGATCACAATTTGTGAACCTCTTTGAGACGACCTAACAACTAGGTTTTGATAAAATCAGGCGCAAACTACTAGTCCTATATGCCACCTGGCTTATATATCTCCCTATGTGTGAATGCCTGCGTGTATGCTGGAGATGTATAGTGTTCTGTTTGTAGTGGGACCGTACTTCCAACGGTATCATTTATAGTGCCACCTCACTTGAATGCCACGTGCACAGCACAGATACCGCAACATCCACCCCAGACCATTTTATACTCGGGAGTTGTGTGGGTAGGAGAAAAACACTTTCTCTGAATATTCCATGCGTACGACGACTTTGGGGATCGAACCCTGGTCGCCTGCTTGGAAGGCCGGAGTGTTAACCACTCGACCAATCCGCCCATAAAGCGGTATATAAGAACCTTAAATTATTATTGATTGATACAATGCTAAATCAGATGAAAATATTAATGCATGAAAACATTTATATTACACATATCATAATTAGTGTAAACTTGTGAATTTCCTTTACTAGTTATGTAGAAGATTCCTTTCTAGTAGACAAGTATATATATAAATAAATAATTTATTATTGTATTGTAATATTTTGTTTGACATTTTCATAAAAACACTGATTGATATATACATTTATATATATGTATGTGGTAGAAGGGAATGCTCTGAAACCCTTATAGACTCTATAGCCACACCCAGATCCTGTATACAGTATATTTAGACAATAGTAGTAGTACATCATGATTAGTACCCATTGGTGTACTGATTTGACAGACTGATATTTGTTTACATAAGTTTATTCCCACCTGGTCATTTGATAAGGATGAATGATTGACAGACGGGCATGCTGGCTGACCCAAAGGCCTTTTCCTTATATTAACATGGTTTTTCAAAGGGATTACAATCCCTGCTAATTAGTCAAGTCAGCAGGGATCCCCTGGATGTTTAAGAGGCTATTTTCAATATACTGTCTGAAGCTAATCAATATTTTTTTTGTCAGACTGATATGCTTGACATGCAGATTCATGCGATCATACTATTTTGTTGACATTTCCTCTGATTGACTTGCAAGTACAGTAATTATAATTATCAGTTTAGTGTTATGCAGGTATGTATTTTCTTCATTGATTGGTCAATCCATACCAGCTATGATCGTAGGCCTAAAGGCAACATACTTTATATATAGACTGGCAACTTATTATTATGAAATATTGATATATATTGGCAAGTTAAAAATTACTGTAAATTGTATTAATGTTATATTTATTTCTATGCATGCGTTCACCTTTCCACAAAATTCAGAGGTGAACATTCTAATGAATTGCTCTGATGTATTGTAACAATATATTATCAAGTCTCTTGAAAAATTAGCCTTCAAACTCGCTTATGTTTAGAAGGTATTGTTGTCTTTAAAGTAAATAGAATGCAAGGTTTTATTTTTTTGTTTTTTTGTAAACTTGTTAGTTATTTTAAAAGTTAATATCAAAAATTCAGTTGCCAGTACCCTGTACAGGGACATTGCATAATTAATTTAATCCTAACTTATAGAACATGTAGCTACCAAATGCAATCAGATTGCAAATTTTCATTGTCGACCTTTCACAAATGTTGAGCAAATTGCTTCTAGTCATGACCCCTCGGTTGGCCTTTTGTGCTGGGCCTGTAAATCTAGGCAAAGGTCAATTTACTTTGATATTGTAATACAATACAATTCACAGACGGACATTTACAGTGCTTTTAAATTACTGACTACAAACATCAAACAAGACATCTAAGTCTACACATGTTTATGCTGTATGTTGAGACTTAAATACATCATTTGATTTATTTGCTGGTTAAAAATTCTGCCGTAGTGACTGAAATTTCACTGAGTTTTGTATCTGAAACAGGGTCATGTGCACTCAGTCAGACATGTTGAATTCCTCATGTCAGGGGAGATAAATGATGTTTACTTCCTGTATGAGATAATCACTATTGCTGTAAACGTGTGTTCATGTGTATATATATGTACACAATGAAGTATGCTGTCTTTCGTGAACTTATTGTGCTACCTAGGCCAGTATATAAAGAGAGAGAAACTGTTTCCTGTGTAAATTGTACATGTATCAATTCCATTTTACATTTTTTATATGTATTTTTTTTTTCTTTCTCATGAGCAAAATGTGGTTTATTTCAATTTGTGTATTTAGGCTAAACTAATTAATTTAAAATATTCAGAGTTTTTTCTATATTTTATATATATATTGAAAACATGTTTGCATAAAATATGCTCTGAAACAATATTACCAGTTTATGTTATAGAATATTAATTAACAGTATTGGAGAAAAAAAAAATGAAGGTATTTTTCAAACAGCAAAATCATTCTTTCCTAATTAACCTATCTTAAAGACCTCCATACGAAATATGTGTCAGGATAATTAATGGCAAAATGACATAATGTGTCTATTGAGAAATCAGGGACCAGTCTTTGCCGATTATTATTTTTTCTAACTATATATATATATCAATTTTATTTACTCAACAAATATGTTCAAAGACTGAGGGATAGTGAGCTCCGGGGTCAGCTTCTCTAAAAGAACTTAGCGTCATCATGCAAGAGTTCTCTCATACTTCCAAAGTATCAGTCTATACAATTATGTTCATACTTTCATTCTTTCTGTTTGAGTCTCTCATTTTATAAATATTTAATGTAGTATATATATATCTAGTCGAAAAAAAGGGTGGAGAGAAGGATACATGTAGGTACGTTATACAGTAAGGAGTGCATACCAAGTAATATACATGTTCTATCTTAGCTTATAATAGAATGTCTATATATACTATTGGTAACGTTATGTTGCTTATTTTGTATATATAGCATATTTCAGACAAGGAGAGAAGAGAAAAATCATCCTAGTTTCTATATTTAGTATTAATCTACCATGTTTGCAATGCAACAACACTTTTCATTTAGTAAATATTTAAATATATAGACAAATGCACGAGCGTGTATTATTTATCCAACAGCTGACCAACACACTTTCAAAACCCTCCCCCACGTGCACAAATGAACCAGTATTTGAAACAAGCAAGTAACAGGACTGGTTTCATTTGTGAAATGAGGGTATCCGCATCTAGTTTTGTATGTTTTGAAGATTTGCTTGCGGCAAACAAAGTCATTTATTTTATCTCTAAATCTACTGCATGAAAACCTGCCATATTCACAGTAAGAATGTTCCGCTGAACTTTTAGATTTTATATCACACCAATTAAAATTAGGTCACTATATATACGTATTAAAATAAAACAAATTCACCTTTGAATTAGTATCGGTAATGTTTCTGTTACTACATGTACATCTTGCACCATAAGTAACCATTTGCAGATGGACACACAATTGAAAACCGACTTTGCAATTGTTTATAAAAAAAGCCTCAGGAATCTTAAGTATTGACTAGCGTACAGATGTTTGAAAGCACGTTCACCTGTTATAAAATTAACAGCTTTCTTCATCAGTTAGCATCTGGTTAAAGAAAACTTTGATCTTTATTGCTAGCGTCATGCTATATAAAGCTCATATACAGTTAACTTATATTACCCAGCCCGGTTTCCTGCTGTGATGGAAGAGCAAACTATATTTCTGCATCAATCAGTTTTTGTTGTTGTTTTAGCAACATTATTTAAGTCGGTGACTAATCAATAGGTGATTGTATACAAGTTTGAATCATTTTTGAAAACCATTTCAAAAAGAGCTAACTATATTTCTGCATAAATCAGTTTTTGTTGTTGTTTTAGCAACATTATTTAAGTTGGTGACTAATCTATAGGTGATTGTAAGTTTGAATCATTTTTGAAAACCATTTCAGATGCCAAGCATAAATGACAAAGAACACATTTGCGCGGTTGCAACAAAGAAAGCCAAATGTCTGGTCACCTAGAACCAAGTTCAAGTGTCAAGAAGTCTGCATGCCTTCTTTACAATACTCAGTGTTGTCATTGCCGGATATGTCTGACAAGAAATCACCTCCTAGAAAGGTAAGTGCATTCTATCAGGTCTAAGTACAAATCACTTCCTAGAAATGTAAATCTATTTATGTTATGAGGCCTATATGTACTACATTTCATTGGAACTATTCATTGCAAATAATGTCCCCATGTTTTTGGCTCACACAGTTTACCCTTTCACCCCTATGTAACTTTAGTAGACTCTACCATGCATTGATATGGATGAGTCCATCATTATGGTCTACAGTGGTGAAAGGGTTAACATGTAATGTGTAGCAACGCAAATTGTTAAATTTATGTATAGATAGTTCAGACAATGATTTAGTACATTGTATATATAAAAAAATTGAGATCACTGACCTATATTTTCTTCTTCATTGACTTTGCAATTGGTTAGACTTCGCACTTAGATCCATTCTTAGTTTGGTAAGTTTTGCATTTATCTACATTTCCATGAAAGTGGTTGCAGGGCCATGTGTATTTTACGAACATTTTCGAAGTAGAATTTCTGTTTCAGGTAAACGTTTTCATTGCCTATTTCAGTCTTGGACTAACATTTAAGGGGCAATTGTATACATTGTAATCTCTACCATTTGAGAAATATCACAAAGTTGGATTTGAAAATTTATACAAGTTTATATATCATTTATTTCTATTGATTCAATTCATCATTACATTTAACACTGTTTTTTTACCAGGAGAAGACACTTTTTGTACGGACACCCCAGTCAGATAATAAAACACTGAAACGAAAACTCCTGGCAACCGAATCCAGTCCTTGTGAAGACGAAGGTAAATATGAAAAAAAATATCAGTTATCTATAAATTTGTTATCTGTGTTTATCTCTCAAATTTGAAATATTCATGATTTTCAAAAGACCTTTTAATACATGTATACCTAAATACAACCTTTAATAAAAAAAAAAAAATTGGTGTAAGTTTAAACTTTTCATCAATGAAATAATAACGGAAGAAGCATTTTTTTAAATTCAATTGGTAGACTATTTCACTGCACTAAAGACACCAGATCATGTAGCTTAACAACTTCTTGAACATTTTGAACGCAACTTTTCCGGAGATTATATTGAGTGTAATCAATGTGCTGAACCATATTTTCATATATTAAGGGCCAAAAACAGCCTAATTGAACTTTGGTGTGGTGTTAGATTACAACGTGCATGCAGCATATATACACTGTTGTCTATTATAAGGTTGAAGTATTTATATGGGGTGTAAGCAATGTTCTGAATTATATTTTCACTATTTTTTGGGTCAAAACTGGTACATGTATAAGAAATTATTAAGAAAAACATAATTAGAGACCTGAAAATATGTTGGCGGTAAGTGTAGTGGCAAATGAAATGACAGGCATTATATTGAAGTTATACTGTACATTTGTTTCTATTGATATTTGCTATCTTACAACATATATCACCAATAGGCTAGCTATATATGCTGTTCTCCAACAGCTCTTGTTGAAGGTAGCACAGCTGGTATAAGTAAAACAAGATGATTTTGTGGAGTTATTATGAAATACTCATCAGAATTTTGAAGAGCTATATAGCATTATGATTATCATGTTATGAAGCAACCCATGTCTGCTCATGATGTGCAATTAATTAATTGAATTCCCCTCATGTTCAGAAACTCCAAATTCACCTTTAAGGGGGCCTCATATTATAAAACAAACAAAATATTGAAATCGGTTATTAGCTCACCTGGCCCAAAGGGCCATTTGAGCTTGTGCCGTACTCCGGTGTCCGTCATCCGTTCATCAACTTTTTCTTTTGAACGACTTCTTCTGAAGAACTGGAGGTCCTAGGGTCATGATATTTGGCCAGTAGATACCTGGGATGGATTGCTATAAAGTTTCCTCATTAAAATGACCTTGACCTACTTACAAGGTCACTGGGGTCAAATATGTTAAAAATTTCAAACAACAATATCCTAAGAACCATTTAAACTAGAGTCATGATACTTGGGTATGTTATGAAGACCAGCAGTGCAAATCTTTTTCTCCATTACAGTAATGAGGTCAAATGTCAACTTTAAGTGCTAGTCAGGGGTCAAATGTCAACATGGGTTAAATGCTTTAACAATTTCTTCTTCTCAAGTTCCATAAGGCCCAGGGTCATGATATTTGGCCAGTAAGTACCTGGGTTAGTGTGCTATTAAGTTTCCTCATTAAAATGACCTTGACCTACTTCCAAGGTCATTAGGGTCAAATATGTTAAAAACTTCAAACAACAATATCTTAAGAACCATTTGGACTAGAGTCATGATACTTGGGTATGTTATGTAGACCAAGAGTTCAAATCTTTTTATCAATTGCAGTAATGAGGTCAAAGATCAACTTTAAGTGCTAGTCGGGGGGTCAAATGTCAATGTCAATGTTATGATATTTGGCTAGTAAGTACCTGGGATAATGTGCTATAAAGTTTCTCATTAAAATGACCTTGACCTACTTTCAAGGTCATTGGGGTGAAATATGTTAAAAACTTCAAATATCCTAATTAGAACCATTTGAACTAGAGTCATGATACTTGGATATATGTTATGAAGACCAGCAGTGCAAATCTTTTTCTCAAGTACAGTTATGAGGTCAAAGGTCAACTTTAAGTGCAAGTCGGGTGTCAAAGGTCAACATGGGTTAAAAGCTTGAACAATCTTCTTCTCAAGTTCCATAAGTCCCAGGGTCATGCTATTTGGCCAGTAGGTACCTGGGATGGAATTCTCCTCATTAAAATGACCTTGGACATGATACTTGGGTGTGTTAGCTAGACCAGCTGTGTGAATTGTTTTCTTTATTACAGTAATGAGGTCAAAGGTCAACCTTAATTGCAAGTCGGGAGTCAATGGTCAATGTGGGTTAAAAGCTTTAAAATTCAAATTTCAAACAACAATATCTTAAGCATTTAAGAGATGTTAAAATGTTGTGTATTCTCGTTACCAAATTTGGTCTTACCTATATGTCAGTTTCATGTAACAAAAGAAACAGGTGAGCGATACAAAGAGGGCCTGTAGTAAATTAACAGTTAGCTGTGGCTAGCTAATAGATACAATTAACAAACAGATTCAATGAGGCTGCTACGCTGTGAACAACTAGCAGAGGGAAGAGATTGCACCTGTTCCATGTATATAATTAACGCCTTTTAACTTTAATCCACGCTATTCAGAACTCAACAGACGTGGATATGTTTTTGCTGGGTATTTTCATCACCAGTTCTTAAAATTAGAAAATAACGTTAAAAAGTAAATATTAAAGAAATTTGCAAAAAAAAATGTTTATGCATGTACCAGTTTGAAAAATTAAGGGAAAAGTAAAGTTATACATCAGGGGGAAAATACATTGAGTATGGAATTTTTTCATCCACATGATTCTACAATACCCGCCCCCCCCCTAATGAACTATTCCAACTTTTGAAGTGTTTTTTGCTTTGTCATTTGCAAGAATTTCTTATACTTTGTGGTGTTAATAGAAACAGATTAGGAAGTTGTTGAATTGATGTACCCACAGTATGAACAGGTATATCAAAAACTATGTACAAAAGTAAATAAATTTAGTGAAGTAATAATTCAAGCATGCTAATTTCAGTGCTACTTTGTAATTAAATAAGGCAATCCAACACTCCTAATGTCCAAAAAATGCAGAAGCGTTCTAGGGTGGATCCGGGGTATGTTCCCTGGGGCTCCCCACTAATAAAGCATGATGAAAGATATAGGATGCTCAACACACCTCTAGAAGGGTTTTTGATTTTACTTCTTTGTCTACATATATTTCGGCCAGCTATGCTGCCAAAATCTTCTTAGCTATTGAGCATCCTTTATTTTCATTAGTGCTATATTGTATATATGCCCTAATCTAATGCCAAATTACTGCTAAAATAAATATGCATAACACTACAGTATGCATTTCTTCTATTGTCATGTCAGAATGTACTGAAATACCTCTGGTACGTGTCATATGTATACATTTATATGTTGTAGAGAGGAAAGCGACCCCAAAGAGGAAGAAGCCGTTAAACTCTGAGCCGTCTCCCACTCAATCTAATGCCCCAGTCACTCCCAAAAATCCCAGTGGTATCACTTCTCCCCGAACTGGCCCGCTTTCAGAGCGTCAGCAAATGTTGTTTCTGATGCGATTAACAGATGAGACATCACAAGGTAATTTTGATGTCCTGGACGTCAAAAATCATTGAAAGTTAATTGGTTTCTTTACAAAATTTCTGATTCAGTCAGAAATGTATCACAATGAAATACAGTGATAAATCATTTCTGAATAGAAAACCATACCTTGGAGGACTAAATAAATTTCACTGTAGTGATCTTTATACTTCAAAGGTAATTATTTTGTTGTCTGTGGATGATAAAGAGGTCACGAAGATGTGTGAAAATGTTCAGACAGACTTCTATGTGCTATTTATTTCGATATGTTTTTCTATGCAATACATTTATGACAAGACTGTGGAGCATTTTCTTGGTACCAACAGCAAATGATCATTGGATGAATAAATTGATTACGATATGTAATAAGCATAATCTAGTTTTGGGACGCACATTAAAAGATATGGGTTAAAAGGGTACCTAATACAATATACTAGTAATCCCAATGCAGGGCTAAAAAATAATTACAAACAAAGTTTACAATTATACAAGTCAATGTGCAAATGCCACAAACCAAATATTATTCAACATGATAAATGATGTTAAATTTTGACTTATCAATCAGAGTAGTGGATTTTAGAACCACTAAAATCCAGATTCTCTCCATCTTGAGATTTCGCAAATCTCAAACTATCGGGCGACCCTTATTTTCTACCCCTGCAGTGTGTATACTTGCATAAATAATTTCTCTGAGTTAATTAAAAGAATCCAGTTGAAATTCACATCAGTAGTATAGTGTTATACACAAATGCATTTAGATGAACATGATTCCATTTTCTGTTCCGTCTCCTTAGATTCAACATCCAAACCCACCTCTCCTCAGCCAGTAAGTCAGATCGGGCCGAAGCGTACTCCCGGCGACAAAAAAGTTCACAAGCGCAACGAGCGCGGAGAAACACCTTTACACCTTGCGGCCATCAAGGGGGACATCAAACAAACGAAGAAACTCATCAAAGCCGGAGCTGACGTCAACGTGGCGGACTTTGCCGGTTAGCAGTGTATTATTTGTACAAATATTGGATATCTCAGAATCCAAAAGACTTATCTATCTGTGATATTTACACTGTATTTAAACAAAATTAAGCATTGCCCACGATAGGGTCTTTTGTGTTGAGAATCACGGTGAGGTGTCCTACACTTTTAATTAAATTAAATTAAGGATATATCCTACTTTGTTATTAAGCGACCCCTTTTGCAAAAGATTTCACATTAAGATATGAAAGATTTCCAGCAAATGGTTAAGTGAACTTATTTGACAACTCATAATAAAAGTATGTAAGGATAATGCACTGCAAACACCCAGGCTCATTTTTGAAATCTTGATTATTTTTGGGTGCTATGTTATTAATAAATATATGGTTTATGGGAAAAAACTGACACAAACTTCATCTATAGAATATCCTTAAGATTGTTTATAATTACAGTTAAACCTATCATTTACCGATTTTGAAGAAAAAGAAATGGCAGGGATGAAATGCTGTTCAAAAATCTTCAGGAAGTTCCAACTTGTTCATAAAATTTTCATTTAAGTCACAACATACTTATTAAAAAGCTGTCTTTTAGTCACTGCATATAAATTACAAAATCCTATTATTTAAAAAAAAACTAGCTTTACTTTTGCCAACGTTAGGGTTTCTGCGATAACAGATTCTTGTTTTCTGTAGAGTATCTGTTGGCATAAATTATGTGGATTACTCGCTGTGTGATATCCAGTTTTATACTGCTTGTCATTGTCGGGTATCCAACAATACAAGTCAAAGAAACATTTAGAAATATTCTAACAATAATTTTGTTTATGTGTACCAAAAGGGGGAGATGAAGATGTCCAGAAAAAACAGTAAATTGTAATAGAGGTAGAATCATTCTCATTTTCAAACAGTAGTATATTGAACTGTTCAATAGAATAGATAAACTCCAATCATCCTCGGGAACATTTTCCCATGATTGCTCAAGATGAGCCACAATGGGAAATATTCGCTGCAGTTTAATTTTTTGCTTTTCACCCTCTGTAATGAGGGCGAATTTATCATAACAGCGAACTTTAGTATTAAACAACAAAATGTACATAATAGTATCAAATGTATAGGATGAAATTAAAACTTGGTAAAAAGGGATTTTACCAGTGAAGGGCAAAAGTTTGATTGGGCGAAAAACTATCTGGTATACAGTGCTATATTTTAAACTTGATCCAGAAAAAATAGTTGTACAAAAATTACACTGTCCCTCCTCACTTTTGTTTTCGGAAATTATCATGGAATTCAAAAGACTTGCCTTTCTAAAATTTGACACAGCGATACACTGTGATATGTAGATATGCATTAGGGGTTTAAAAAGTCTCAAGGCCAAGGTCCACTTTTACTACAAATAAACTTTAAAGCAGGGTACCATCCTTATCTCAGAATCCAAAAGACTTATCTATCTGTGATATTTACACTGTATTTAAACAAAATTAAGCATTGCCCACGAAAGGGTTTCTGCGATGACAGTATCTGGTTTTCTGCAGAGTTTCTGTAGGCAAATATAAACGGATGTCACATTGGTTTGATTTGAAGCTTTTGTGTTGAGAATCACGGTGAGGTGTCCTACACTTTTAATTAAATGAAATATGATGTACTACGAAAAAAACTTGACTACATATTGATACCATACAGTCTTAGAATCAAATAAAAATATCAGTAATGTTTCTTCAAAAAAAAATATTGTGAAAAAAATTATTTTAACAAAGACATTATTTCATACTCAAATATTTTCAAGTCAACCAAAATAAAGTTATATGCATGAATAAGTAAAGTAGAAAGAAATGCAGAACATAATTAATTATATTTGAACAAAATTAAGCATTGCCCGCGATAGGGTTTCTGCGATGACAGTATCTGGTTTTCTGCAGAGTTTCTGTAGGCAAATATAAACGGATGTCACATTGGTTTGATTTGAAGCTTTTGTGTTGAGAATCACGGTGAGGTGTCCAACACTTTTAATTAAATGAAATATGATGTACTACGAAAAAAACTTGACTGCATATTGATACCATACAGTCTTAGAAATCATCTCAAAATATCAGTAATGTTTCTTCAAAAAAAAATATTGTTAAAAAAATTATTTTAAGTTATATGCAAGAAAAAGTAAAGTAGATAGAAATGCAGAACATAATTAATTATAGTTAAACAAAATCAAGCATTGCCCACGATAGGGTTTCTGCGATGACAGTATCTGGTTTTCTGCAGAGTTTCTGTAGGCAAATATAAACAGATGTCACACTGGTTTGATTTGAAGCTTTTGTGTTTAGAATCACGGTGAGGTGTCCTACACTTACAATTAAATGAAATATGATGTACTACGAAAAAAACTTGACTGCATATTGATACCTTACAGTCTTAGAATCAAATAAAAATATCAGTAATGTTTCTTCAAAAAAAATATTGTTAAAAAAAATATATTAACAAAGACATTATTTCATACTCAAATATTTCAAGTCAACCAAAATAAAGTTATATGCATGAATAAGTAAAGTAGATAGAAATGCAGAACATAATTAATTATATTTGAACAAAATTAAGCATTGCCCACGATAGGGTTTCTGCGATGACAGTATCTGGTTTTCTGCAGAGTTTCTGTAGGCAAATATAAACGGATGTCACATTGGTTTGATTTGAAGCTTTTGTGTTGAGAATCACGGTGAGGTGTCCAACACTTACAATTAAATGAAATATGATGTACTACGAAAAAAACTTGACTGCATATTGATACCATACAGCCTTTGAATCATCTGAAAATATCAGTAATGTTTCTTCAAAAAAAAAAATTGTTAAAAAAATATTTTTACAAAGACATTATTTCATACTCTAATATTTTAAAGTCAACCAAAATAAAGTTATATGCATGAAAAAGTAAAGAAGATAGAAATGCAGAACATGATTAATTATATTTAAACAAAATTAAGCATTGAGCATTGCCCAAGATAGGGTTTCTGCGATGACAGTATCTGGTTTTCTGCAGAGTTTCTGTAGGCAAATATAAACGGATGTCACACTGGTTTGATTTGAAGCTTTTGTGTTTAGAATCACGGTGAGGTGTCCTACACTTACAATTAAATGAAATATGATGTACTACGAAAAAAACTTGACTGCATATTGATACCATACAGTCTTAGAATCATCTAAAAATATCAGTAATGTTTCTTCAAAAAAAAATATTGTTAAAAAAAATATTTTAGCAAAGACATTATTTCATACTCAAATATTTTAAAGTCAACCAAAATGAAGTTATATGCATGAAAAAGTAAAGTAGATAGAAATGCAGAACATAATTAATTATATTTAAACAAAATCAAGCATTGCCCACGATAGGGTTTCTGCGATGACAGTATCTGGTTTTCTGCAGAGTTTCTGTAGGCAAATATAAACGGATGTCACATTGGTTTGATTTGAAGCTTTTGTGTTTAGAATCACGGTGAGGTGTCCTACACTTACAATTAAATGAAATATGATGTACTACGAAAAAAACTTGACTGCATATTGATACCATACAGCCTTTGAATCATCTGAAAATATCAGTAATGTTTCTTCAAAAAAAAAAATTGTTAAAAAAATATTTTTACAAAGACATTATTTCATACTCTAATATTTTAAAGTCAACCAAAATAAAGTTATATGCATGAAAAAGTAAAGTAAATAGAAATGCAGAACATATTTTTTCTGTTATTACCCTAGATTTTTTATGTTCACAGGGTGGACAGCGCTACATGAGGCCTGTAATAGAGGTTTTCTACCCATCGCCAAACAGCTGTTGAAGGCTGGGGCCAACGTCAACGTCCAGGGACTAGAAAACGACACCCCCTTACATGACGCTGCATGTAACGGCCATGGAAAGGTAGTAGTGTTAGGATTAATGAATATTGCCGATTTGTTTTGTCATTTGTACCTCATATTTGTTCAGTAGTTTCCATATTTGTTTGTGGAATATTTGCTGCTTCAGTTAACCAATTCACCCCTATAGTCACATTCGAACCTTACCTTACTTATGTCAAAGCCGAGGCTTACATATGTAGGGGTGAATGAGATTAAAGAGTGCCCCCCTATAGTCACATTTGAACTTTACCTTATCAAAGCCGAGGCTTACATATGTAGGGGTGAATGAGATAAAAGAGTGCACCCCTATAGTCACATTTGAACCTTACCTTACTTATGTCAAAGCCGAGGGTTACATATGGGGGGGTGAATGAGATTAAAGAGTGCACCCCTATAGCCACATTTGAACCTTACCTTATCAAAGCCGAGGCTTACATATGTAGGGCTGAATGAAATAAAAGAGTGCACCCCTATAGTCACATTTGAACCTTACCTTATCAAAGCCGAGGCTTACATATGTAGGGGTGAATGAGATGAAAGAATGCAATGATGTAAAATTAGAGTTCACGACACTGTTGTTGAGGCCGAGCTGCTCTAGATCTTCCCATGCCTCAAAATCCATGCGTATAAAGCAGGATGTTGTTTTGCCTACGATAGGGTTTCTGTGATCACATTTTGTTGTTTTCCTCAGAGTTTCTGTAGGCATATATCATGTGGATATCTCACTGTTTGATGTTGGTTGTCTACTAATTGTCAAGGTGAGGTATCCCAACATTCTACAAACACTTAATTTCACAACTACTTTAAAGTAAGTGTTAGACTTGCCTCTCGTATTGGTTCCACCTGGTATGTCTTACTTGTTGTCTGGTACAATTGTTTGATGCCAGATCACAGGAATTTATCAGGCTACTAAGTATTTTAGAAAATCAACTTGGGCAATATCCTGAAAATCACAACAACAACAAAATCTTTTTAAAAAAATCAAAGTATTGTATTTCATCAACAGAAGTTTTGGTTGGCAAAGCTGCTCCAAATATATGCATGGCATCATGATTTTCATCTCAAAATGAAATGACATTAAATGCATTATGACAGGTTCAATGTCAACGTGTAAATTTGGGAATTTTCAGCCAATTATGCAGGCTTGTAGTTCATGAATAGGTCTTTTGTGAATGAAATGTATACTTTAATTTCATCACTTGATAATCTTTCAATGATCTATTTATGATGTTAGTTATGGTAATGTTTTGAAGGTAATGGTAAAAACAACTCATGAAGAAATTGCCTATTTTCAATTGTGAATGGGTTCATTTAACAGGCTAACTATAAGTGATGGGTTGTTACATCAAATTGGATTTCATTTATGTAACCCTTTCACCACTGTAGACCATAATGGACTCATCCATATCAATGCATAGTAAAGTCTACTAAAGTCACATAGGGGTGAAAGGGTTAAGTAGTATTATATCAGTATTACTTTTGACTTATTTTCTCTGTGGTTTGATTCCCCTAGCTGGTGGAGCTACTCCTAAAGCATGGCGCCAACCCGCTTCAGCCAAATCTTCAGGGCAAGACGCCAATGGATGTGGCGGCCACGCCAGACATGGTGAAGCTGCTGAGGAAGGAAATCATCACATCTAGTAGTGACAGCTCAAGTCTGGACGACGCCCGCTCACCCACCTCACCAGAGAGTAACTCGTCTCTGAAGGACGAGGATAACAGAAATACAGACTCTGATGGTCAGTATCCAGGGAAAATTTTGTTAGTTCAGCGAACTGGACTGCAGGGGGAACTCGTGTAGGACGTCAAAACGGGTTACGAAACTACTGACATTTTCCGAGTCCATATCCATATCAGTTGCTTTAACTTTCAAGTACTAAGGCATTTGAGGAATCAAGTGTTTTAGTTGAGTTCAGTTGTATCTAATAAATTAACTGTATTTTATAGAATTTTATTTTCTAGGACAAAAAAGCTATTGTATAACTGTTATAGTGGCCACCTGAATTTATCAGTGACATTTGCAGTAGTATATATATTTTCACAATTTAAAATCTGTCTCAGGAGATGCCCCTTTTAAATGATCTTTTGGAATTAATTGAACAAGCTTTTTAATTGATGAAGATAAAGCATGACATTGTTAAACTGAAATTGATTGAACAAGGTTTAATTGATGAAGATATAGCAGGACATTGTTAAACTGAAATTAATTGAACAAGGTTTAATTGATGAAGATATAGCAGGGCATTGTTAAACTGAAATTAATTGAACAAGGTTTAATTGATGAAGATATAGCATGACATTGTTAAACTGTCATTAATTGAACAAGGTTTAATTGATGAAGATATAGCATGACATTGTTAAACTGAAATTAATTGAACAAACTTTAATTGATGAAGATTTAGCATGACATTGTTAAACTGAACACGTGTTTCTGTAATAAGGATGTTTCCTTATTGATGAAACAAGAAGTTAACATTGTCACTTATTCTGTCACTTGATGAAAGTGTCAAAAAAGCTTATTTAAAGGATTACCATGTCCAGATTGAGGAGGTGCCAATGTATACGATGGATCTATCTTTAACCCATTCACCCCTGAAGTCACATTTCAACCTTACCAAATCAAATACTGGGCAAGTCCAGTTTAGATAGGTAGGGGTGAATGAGTTAAGAAGGATAAAAGAACGCAATTATATAAAATTTAGTGTCTATCACTCCCAACGATGTTGTCGAGGCCGAGCTACTCTTCCTATGCCTGGAAATCAATGAGTATAGCATGCGAAGGATGTTGTTTTGCCTACGATAGGGTTTCTGTGATCACATTTTGTTGTTTTCCTCAGAGTTTCTGTAGGCATATATCATGTGGATATCTTGCTGTTTGATGTTGGTTGTCTACTAATTGTCAAGGTGAGGTATCCCAACATTCTACGACACTTACTTTAGCAACTACTTTTAAGTAAGTGCAGGCTTTCCGTGTTTGTTCCACCTCGTACGTCTTACTAGTGATCTGGTATAATTGTTTGATGCCAGATCACAGAAATTTATCAGGCTACCAAAATTTTGAAAAATCACCCAAACACTATTCTTTATGAAGTGTTTCTTTCTGTGTTACAGACTACCTATCGAGACTGCCAAAACAAGATGGAAGTTCCAATCAGTTGGCGCTTAGCAGTAGGAGGTCGCTAATGCCCAAATCGGAAAAAATGTCATCACCTCGTCGTCTGTTTCTGAAGTTTCAGCGGGAACAAGCTGACGAATTTCACGACAAACCTTCAAAAGAACCTCATTTCACATCATATAGTGTTACAATGGGGCCAAGTGAACACAAGGATTTCTTGTCTGTAGACAGTCCAGTGTCCAGTGTGGATAGTGACCTATATGACCCTCAGCTGGACAGTGTTAGGAGTTTGGACAAAGTGCGGGTCAACCTTATGGACAGTGAAGATGGCCTTGGGCCTAGTGTGTTAACACGGGACAGAATAGGGTTAAGTGGTGAAGGAATGGGACATATTGGGCCACTAAGTAGCGATAGAATTGGACATGTCGGGCTAGGTGGCGATAGATTCGGACACTCTGGGTTAGGTGGCGATAGAATCGGACATGCAGGGCTTAGTGGACACGTAGGACATGGTGGAGATAGAATTGGGCTTAGTGGTCTCACTGGGCTCACTGGGCTCACTGGGCTCGGGGGGCTCAATGTCCGAGAAGGATTGAGCCAGTTTTCAGGTCAGGGGAATACGTCTGGGAACCGTGTGGACGATCACACGCCCTTGACAAGTGTAATATCAGGTAGTAAAACAAAAGTGACTTCTTCCTCTAGTGTTGAGCTTGGATTAAGACTTGGTATGGGTGAGTTTGAGAGGCTCAGTAATCTAGAGCCAGATGGTCAAAATGCTGAGTCAATGGTCAACCCGGCTCCTACTCCCCCAACAAAATTCCACCTCAAAATGATGGAAACACAAGCGTTTTCTCCACATTTTAGTGATAATGAACAGAGTGATAGTGAACTCAAAGACCCCCCTCCCCTCTCCATAGCATCTGTGTTAGCATCATCCTCATCATCACTGACATCCTCATCATTGATTACGTTGTCACAGAGTGGTAGGAGGGCGAGTGTTGGGGAACAGTCTACACACATTCCGCATAGCAGTAACTCGAACAATCGCACCAAGTTAAAAGAATCTGTGTCGGATCCCGGTCACGGTAACGGTGTGGGACACAAACCAATCGCTCTCCTAAATACCACTACCACCTCCGTAGTCAGCACAACCACCACCAACCCGGTAATTTCATCTTCATCTACATTGTCGTCTCTCTTTACAACTGTGGTCGATAAGAACATCGGTGAGTTACATAATTCTCAAAGTGTAGTTGTACCCGTAGTGAGTTCTTCGTCGGACAGATTAGGATCGGAACGGACAGCTCCTGTCGCCACTAGTTCCATGTCATTTCCAAGGAGGAACAGTGTTTCTAGTGGGATGATTGTGAGTAGTATTAACGGCTCCCAGGACGGGGGAGGAGGAGGTCATAACATTGGGGCGGGGAGCGGTGATACCCTCGCCTCGTCCTCAGGGCTAAAATGGGAATTACGCTCTTCTTCGTCCTCCTCCTCTTCTCCCAAAAACATTGATGAGTGGGGCAATCTTCTGCCATCCACAAAATCTGAGGGCAGACAAAGTCCAACTAAATCTGAGCAGGACCAAGAAAACAATTCTCCAAAGTCTGACAAGGATGGCAGGGAAAGTTACAGTAGACCAACATCGCCAAAAGTACCACCATTAAAAATCATAATTCCCCCCAAGGCATCAACCTCAACGGCTAGCTTGGAGTCGGTTTTTGTGAAGTCACACTCCTCAAAGCATGCACTTCCGTACGTGATAAATCCCACACAAGAACAGGAAGCCGCAGCAAAATCATCACAAATGAATCAGCCCATCCCCATGACAACACTTCCGCAGGAGGGGGTTCCTACTACAAGTAGTCCCGCCTCCTCCCGCCCGTCGTCGCGGGAAAGTAACACAGCATCAAAGGACAGTGATAAACAGAGTTCACAAAAAGATACAAACAAAGATGACAAAGTCTCGGTGTTAGAAAATTGTAAACAGTCTGTGTCGGTAGATTCTGTGGAGGAGGGTCTGGCTACTCCGAGTCTACCCGGAGACCGGGAGAGGGAACAGGACAGGGACAAAGATTCTGGTAGTGTCAAAAGTGGTAGTGGTAAGGAAAGTGAAAGGGAGAAAGAAAAAAGTGAGGAGGACAAAGAAAGTACACAGCGATCCACAAGGACCTTACGATCTCACACACAGGCTGCACTTCAGCAAAAACAGACGCACGAAAAACATCACAAGGGAGAAAAACCAGAGAAGGGTGGAGATAAACAGGAAAAACAAGGTAGATTTTATATTGCAGAATTATATATCCTGTCGAAAGCTGGCACGGCACCCAGGTTGTAAGTTTTTATTGTAAATATTTAAGATTTTAATCTTCCTTTGGTTGATTTGAATTCATGAGATGATGAATTGAGTTGGTCCTGAAACAAATCTAGTGAACTGCAGCTGGGACAGGCCAAGGTAATCTGGTCAATTTCATGGGCAAAATATAACAGACAAGATTTGGTAGTTTCATTGAGTTCATCTTGAGTAGAAATTAAGGATTCATATGCCCAAGATACCAGAAGGTTTTGAAAAAATCTCCACCTGTATATATATATATATGTAATATTGATGTATCCAGCTATCATAGCTACAGATGGTGTGCACACATGTTTAAATGTTGCCAATATAGTGGTTATTGCTTATACAGTAAAAATACCAGTGTCTGTACCTTTATACACATACCGCATGATATCGTGGCTGATTTGCGATTTTGTTCATTTTTCGCCTTTTTTCGGGCAAAAAGACAACATTTAGTAACTTAAATTCTTGTAGCTCCGTATTTTTTGGTTGATCACGAATGAGAAAGAATGAGTATGAAGATTTGTCAATTCTTGTCTTTTCGGGCCAAAAAGACGAAACAATGATAATTAAATTGTTGATTCTCATCTTTTCGGGCCAAGAAGACGACAACACAGTAAGAAATGAGGTTTGTTAACCTACAATTTATTATCTTTTCTCGGCCAAAAAGATGAAATAATGAAATGGCACAGAGCAGCTAGCTTTATGATGATGAGAATGCATGGCACTGTCTGGCACAAAGTATATATATGTGTATGCATATTTATAAACAAATTTATGGAAATGTAGATGTACAAGGGTAAAAAAGCACCGTCTTTCAATTTCTGCATGGAAATTTATGTGACCTTTTATAACATACAATTATCATGTGCTGTTAACAGGGAACAATGACACATCACCTAAAGAAGAACCAACGTCAAGTGTTTCAAAGAACAGCAAAGAGGAGGAGGAGGCTTTTGACATGTACCCGAGGAAGCGAAAGTTACGATCAAAAATAGAGACAAATACTGTATCGCAGCCTGCACCACCGGAACCACCTCCAATTGTACAACTGCCGCCGGTGTCCTATGAGAAACCTCCCAATCCCTTTGAATTGTATCTTTCTATCAGGAGACAGGTACGGCCTAAGGAATGTTTCTCCAGATGTAATTAAAAAATGAAGTGAAGGGCCTCCATTCTTTAGAAAAGGCAAACATGTACAACCGGCTATATTTTCTTGTTAAAAAATAATAACCTCCAAATGTTTAAAAAAAAACAAAAACGTTAATTGATGTAACGAGTAAAATAAAAGACAGGGGGGACAGTCGCGTATCCAGTTGAAACGGTTCAACTGGTTGATCCTGTAAAGAAAACGACAGGCACAGATCTGGACCGAGGCTGACCTCAGGAAAATTTTGCACGGTTTATCGTGGAAAATGTCTGCGCCACACGTACAGTTTCAACCAAGATACACGAATGTAGCCCTGTATTTTCCAAGCTAGGTTAGCTTTGCTTGCTACAGATATTAAATATGAGGTATTTCTTTACCATAATTGATTATCACATACAAATGTGCATGCCACATACCAGCCAGTGTAAGAGGAAGGGAATGCTATGGTTGAAATTCTATCTTTTTTTGCGTTCTATTTCTTCGACAGGTGGCAATGAAACATAAGCAGTGGTCAGTGGTGCAGCCGAATGCCCCGAAGGGCTATAAGGACTACCTGATGGTCAGCTGTAGTTATGTACTACAGGGCAACAACGCCAGCACCCTGTCTGTTCCCATGGTAAGGACTTATGCATCGTAATCCTGCTCAACAAAAAGCCTGGGTAATCTGGTTAACAGCTCCATTCCACGAACGCCTAAACATTCCACTGCTTCATTTAGGTCAGGCATTGATACTAATGGTGGTCCTGTAAGTGTAACGCAAGATCAAATATATGGAACCGAATGACCACTTACATGCTTTAAAGTAGTGGCTGTCTAACAACAGCAAAGAAAAAAACAACAGTTTGATAAATAATTCAAAAGATTCAATGTCAATGTGAAGTAGGTAAGTTAAGTATAGAAAAAAATACGATCTTATGATCAACCGATGTCACAATGTTGTGAAATTAACCTGAAGAGCCTTGTGAGGATGAAAGCAGCTAGCTTTGAAGTCTGTCGTTAAAATTGAAATAATTTTGAAACAATTTTGAAACAATTTTTTCGAACTTATTTTAATCACTATTATCATATGTCTACACCTCTTATCAGCCCTTGGTCCTGATATCAGCCCTCGGGGTCTTCGGTCCCACTGGCTGATCTTGGGACACTCGGGCTGATATAAGGGGTATGATATCAAAATGGTTATATAATAAACTCTAATTATTGCCCTGGAGGGAAGTGTGAAGGGCATCTAATTAATGTGGAAGGAAACAAGAATACCCAGAGAAAACCCATGTGGTTAGGCAGGTGCCCCCAGTTTGGTCCATCTACGAAGTATAAATACTTTTTACTTTTAATTTCGTGTGGTCCTGTTTGACATAAAAAAAATCAGCTTCATTAATATAAGCTGAATAATCACTTAAGGATTAACATAATAAAAGTAGCTATAAGGAGAAAAAGGAATTCAGGCAGCAACTGTTATCCTATGAAATTCATGTGGATATATATTAGTTAGCCTTTGGATAACAGCTCAAGTTAAAACAGTCATTCGATGGCTAGTAGCTAGGTAAATCCAACTTCTTTTACTGAATGAAACCTTTAATACTGAATATTGATTCATAGACCCTGCAGGTAGGGCGTAAGAATTGTACCTGCTGCCCCCAATTGCATGATCGTAAGAGGCGACTAAATTTGGGACCTTATCTCTTCTCTCCTTTCTAAATAACTTTCTTCTTCCTAATGTCTCCCTTGACAATGCCTCACTTTTGGCCATTTGTTGAGCGTTCGCCCCTGTGAGGAAGGCTTTGGGTTCTGTCCCCTGGCCGAGACATACCAAAGTCTTTAAAAATGG